>NC_090333.1:66313757-66613757 GCF_035084215.1 Heptranchias perlo
GCAAGAAGGTGGCAGATGGAGTATAATGTGGGGAAATGTGAGGTTATTTACTTTGGTAGGAAGAATAGAAAAACAGAATATTTTTTAAATGGTGAGAAACTATTAAACATTGGTGTTCAGAGAGACTCAGGTGTCCTCGTACAAGAAACACAAATAGTTCATATGCAGGTACAGCAGGCAATTAGGAGAGCAAATGGCATGTTGGCCTTTATTGCAAGGGGGTTGCAGTATAAGAGTAAGGAAGTCTTACTACAGTTGTACAGGGCTTTAGTGAGACCTTACCTGGAGTACTGTGTACAATTTTGGTCTCCTTATCTAAGGAAGGATATACTTGCCTTCGAGGCGGTGCAACGAAGGTTCACTAGATTAATTTCTGGGATGAGAGGGCTGTCCTATGAAGAGAGAATGGAGTTTAGAAGAATGAGAGGTGATCTAATTGAAATATATAAGATTATGAGGGGTTTTGACAGGGCAGATGCTGAGAGGTTGTTTCCCCTGGCGAGGAAGTCTAGAAGTAGGGGGCATAGTCGCAGGATAAGGGGTCGGCCATCAAGACTGAGATGAGGAGGAATTTCTTCCCGCAGAGGATTGTGAATCTTTGGACTTGTCTACCCCAGAGGGCTGTGGATGCTCAGTCGTCGAATATATTTAGGGCTGAGATGGATAGATTTTTGGACTCTAGGGGAATCAAGGGACATGGGGATCAGACGGGAAAGTGGAGCTGAGGTCGAAGATCAGTAATGATCTTACTGAATGGCGGAGCAGGCTCAAGGGGCCATATGGTTTACTCTTGCTCCTATTTCTTATGTTCTTATGAACCATCGCCCTGAATACTGGTTAGAGTGCTTTGTTTTCTTCCCCTTCCTTTCTGTAAATACCTACCACGACATGACCGAGAAAGGGTCTGTTGCGTAGGGTAATTAGGAGAGTGGAGTTAACTTCTTCAATCTTGTGGTGTAATCTTTATTGCCAGTATTTAATCTGAACTTCTGACGGTTAATACCTTACAAAGCATTGGAATCTTGTTGAAAGATATCACCAGAAGAGTTTATATCCAATTAAAACTTGGTTGGTTGCATTAAAGCCAAGCAATTAGATGGATTATCACAAGGCCGGAATTGCAGGTGGAAAAGGAAAAAAGAAAAAAATTAACTAATGAGAGAATAACGTTGACAGTCTTCACCTAGATTGTCCTACCCTCTCAATTTAAAAAGGATGTTGAGTGACAGGGGATTTAATAGAGAGCAAAAACATATAAATATTGTAGTTTCTGTTTATCTTTCTCAACAGTACAGCAGCGGTCTCCTTATGATTTGGAAACTGTACCTTTCCTGTAATGTGCCCTTGCAGTGGTGTATACCTTGAGGATTAATAATTCTACTTACAGTAATATACCAATCTTTTAAGTGCCAGATATTAAAGCCAGACTAGGTTTTACAGATGACAATAACTAAAGTATTTATTTATAATGAAGTGGAAATATGAAGTGCAAAAATTTGGAAATATTGACAGCACAACATATAAAGATAAATCAGTGAGAAAAAAATCACAATGGGTTAATTACCATAGAACAACTATTGAAGAAATTTTAGTTTTCAAAGACGAAGTCCTAGTTACTGCTCAGGGACATTCATTTGGTGCCACTTTTGATATTGGCGGAATGTATCAAATAGAACTGTTTCTCTCGAGAAAGAATTTTAAAAAGTGAGCCTTCTGTTTGATATATACTACAATTCAGAAAAGATGCAGTAGTTTTGGAGGTCTGTTGTTAACTCCTTAACTTCTTTTTAAAATCAGATTTTTCAATGAGCTTCACATTTATAACTACAGTTGACCATACTACTGATGCCAATATCTAACAAATATGTTTATGTAAGAGTGGAGATCAACATAAATTGAATCGGTGACATCTATTTTTGTCTGTAAAGATTCACTCAATTCACCACTTTCCAGACAATAGATCAGTTAGCTAAGGTGTGACCAAACATTGTGACTGGACACACAAGTTAGCTCTGTTATTTATGTGGATATACCCATTAACAATTGAAATTAGTGAGCCAAACTAATCCAGCATCAAATACTAAACTTCTTCAAATGGTACACAAATCAAAATACAAAATCCATGACATCCCTGCTTAGAAGAGCAAGAATCTAAACTTCAAATTGAGGATGCCAAAGTCGTAACTCAGATTTTAGTAGAGATGTTCCAGTTAAATTGGTTAAAGTCAAGTTGTTTGTCTTTTTGCATTAATTGCTATAATTATGGGAAAGAAAGAATGAACTTGTATTTATATAGTGCCTTTCACGACCACAGGACGTCCCAAAGCGCTTTACAGCCAATGAAGTATTTTTGAAGTGTAGTCATTGTTGTAATGTAGGAAACGCGGCAGCCAATTTACACAAAGCAAGGTCCCACAAACAGCAATGTGATCATGACCAGATAATCTGTTTTAGTGATGTTGGCTGAGGGACAAATATTGGCCAGGACATTCTGCACTTGACCTGTTCTTGCACAAAGTAATTGCATAAAAAAAACCCTGTTTGGTTACCGTTCTGTTTGACTGTTAATGTCTCCCTCTGTTTACAGGTGCCCTTTGTGCGTTTTGTTCATAAAAACAAAATAAGTGAAATTAAAAGGTAAGTGGAGGCGGCCTGATGATGTTTTTACAGATATACAGGCACGTGGGCTGCTCTGTGCCATGTTATTCCAGCATAACAAAATGACGAACAGAAACAAATTGTTCTGCAAGAAGAGATTTTTGCTTTATTTTATTACAAAATGTTCTATATTAGATACATTTGTTACTTTGGACTGTGATGCTGAAAGCTTTTAAAAGCATTTTATTTGTCATCTCCATCCAATATTGCCTGAACACTCTAATCACATCCCAGCAATGAGAAAATGTTCTTGTGGTGGCTAAATTAATACTCCAAGTGAATCCTCTATGCTAGCTAAGTGCTTTGAGCAATCCCTACATTTCCTGTCATTAGTGGGTCAAGTGTGTATTCTTAGCAATGATGCACCAAAGATTAAAGTGACATAGACTCTGATTTTATTTACATAAATGTTCCCGGAGTTCCATCCAGTGGGAACGGTCCTTGGCAGTCAGTGATGGGAGGGGGTTTTGATGGCGATCGGGGAGAGGCCGGGGGTGGGGGTTCCAGGACCATCAGAGATCGGGGAGAGGCTGGGGGCTGGGGGTTCCAGGACCATCAGAGATCGGGGAGGGGCTGGAGGTTCCAGGACCATCAGAGATCGGGGAGAGGCCGGGGGCGGGGGGTTCCAGGACCATCAGAGATCGGGGAGAGGCCGGGGGCGGGGGGGGTTCCAGGACCATCAGAGATCGGGGAGAGGCCGGGGGCTGGGGGTTCCAGGACCATCAGAGATCGGGGAAGGGCTGACGGTTCCAGGACCATCAGAGATCGGGGAGAGGTCGGGGGATGGGGGTTCCAGGATCATCAGAGATCGGGGAGGGGCTGACGGTTCCAGGACCATCAGAGATCGGGGAGAGGTCGGGGGATGGGGGTTCCAGGATCATCAGAGAGCAGGGAGAGGCCAGGCTTTCAGGACCATCAGAGAGCGGGGAGAGGCCGGGGCTTCCAGGACCATCAGAGAGCAGGGAGAGGCCGGGGATGGGGGTTCCAGGACCATCAGAGAGCAGGGAGAGGCCGGGGCTTCCAGGACCATCAGAGAGCGGGGAGAGGCCGGGGGCTGGGGAGGCCTAAGGACCCTTTGCGGAGCATGGGGGGAGCACTAAGCACTAACTCCCACTGGGAGTTTAAACAGAAATAATTTTTAAAGACATACATTGGCCTCTTCTGGTCAGTCAGCTCCTCCCACTGTGGTTCTGCTGCCGGGCTACAGCCAGAGGGGGACTCCACCTGACTCGCGGTTAAAATTATGTTGCGGCGCTGATGACATCATCAGGCCGTGAATTTTGAATGTTAGATTGGCCCCCGCCTGTCGTTAGCAGGAGCCTCATCAACGGTCTGATTACGGCGGCCGGGAACACAGCGGGTTGGAGCCTGGAGGTAGAGTTTTCAAATTTTAATCCCTCCCACGCACCAGTCTCGCTGGGTGAGAGATGGGGGGGAGTTAAAATCTCGGCCATAATTCCTAGATCAAGGAGCAAACTGATCCTGATTTATTGGGGTTTTTTTGACAAACAAAAAAGTTCCCATGAATCACATCTCGGATGGATGTTGAATGCCCTGTTTGAAAATGCAGGTTGCTTTGAAAACCCATTGATGAGAGAAGTTATGTCTGGACTGTACCACGTCCTAAGCGAATACTTATCATTTGGTTCTAAAGGTACTGCATGAAGAAAAGGTTTCTTCCGAATGGGCTTCCTTATCAAATACACTGTGCGTTTGATATCATCGATCTCGAGCAGGACTCCATCTTCGCTGTTGCAGAGTTAATTCAAATTGTGTCTGAGATTGTGAGAAAATATCCTTCAGCAGGGGTAAGGAAGTGACATGGATGTCAATTTTAATTGGACTCTGGTTTGGAGTGAAATGTTATTTCACTGTCCATATTTTGCAGGTATTTTGGATAATTTACTTGGATTAACAAAGTTTCCAACCTGCCTCTGTGCACTGTAATTTCACAGTGGGCCCTAGCTCCACTGTTCATCCTGCTGTTTCCTGCTTGCTCCCTCTGATATCATCGAAAGAAATGTCACAATACATACATACTCAGTGCTGTAAAAAAAAAAGACCATAATTTGATATATAGCAAAACAGTGCCAAATGTCACCTTACATTGGCAGCTTGTGCTTAAGGCAAGATGGCTCGGTACTGCCACCAGGTCAAATCTACGATGGTAAAACCCGATGCCTCTGTGAAAGCAACACTGAAAGGTCATCAGCAACGTTTTGCTAATATTACTGCTGTAATAGTTTCATACTGATACAATTTAAGTCTAAGGAGGGTATGAATGACCAGGTGAAGCTGTTGAACTATTTTGACAAACCTTGGACCCAGGGATTGGAATTGCTCTGTACGATATCAGTAACAAACACATCAACATGTTTATTTTAAAATTGCACATGGTGGAATTTCTTACAATCAGTTTAACGGCTTGCTGAATTTTCCCATTCATGTCTGATTTGTCGTGATATGGAAAATATATACTTTGCCTGTGGAGAGAATTCCGGGATCTGTATTTGATTCTCCCATGCATTTAACGTCTACTTATAGCTGCTGGATTGCAATTTCACTAATGCTGACTCCCAACATTTCTCTGGAGTGTAACAAGTGTCGCAAAACTTCGGAGCAAAATGATTGCCACAGCGGAGCAGAGCTACCTGGCTGGAACTGCTCTGCCGATAGCCTACTGCTCGGTGACATAGAAAGTCAGAAATTGCATGGCAGTCGATTTTAAGCTACCACAGGAAACATCATGAAGTGCCACGGCCACCAGCAAGGAAAAAGTAAACCTTTCATATCACCTTGCATTTCAAAATGGTAAAAAGCCACATCTCCATACACAAATAATTATACAGCACAGTATGAGGTCATTTGGCCCATCATGCCTGTGCCAGCTCTTTGAAAGAGCTATCCAAATTAATTGCACTTTAGGTTAAATAGTGCAAAAAGATTTGCATTTGGCTTCTATGTACCAATTTGATGCATTCTAGTAAGAAAGCAGTAATATAAGTATAACATAGTATGATGAAAGATAGCAGCAAGGTACTTTAGTTGCCTTTAATAATATTTTAACTGGGACATTTTAAGTGTAAGACTGTACTTTGGTCATTTTGATAATGGGCCGTCATGTCTTCAAAATATTTGTTATCTTAACAGAAACAGTACAGGCAGCTGATTATTAGTCACACGCTGTTAGAAGAAACCCTCTTCAGGAATGGAAGTCCAGAATATGGCTCACGGGATCACTGTGCAAAGGTATTTTTTGTAGGAACAGGAGTAGGCCATTCAGCCCCTCGAACCTGTTCCGCCATTCAATTAGATCATGGCCGATCTGTATCTTAACTCCATTTATCTGCTTTTGCTCAATATCCCTTGATACCCTTAACTAACAAAAATCTATCGATCTCAGTCTTGGAAATTTCAGTTGACCCACCACCCACAGCCTTTTGGGGGAGAGAGTTCCAGATTTCCACTAGTCTTTGTGTCAAAGCACTTCCTGATTTCCCTCTTAAATGGCCTAGCTTTAATTTTAAGATTATGTTCCTTGTTCTGGATTCTCTGTATCAACTCCATTGAATTCCTTAATGATTTTAAACACCTCGGTCAGATCATTGCTCAGCTGTCTAAATTCAAGAGAATACAAGCCAAGTTTAGGCAGCCTTTCTTCGTAATTTAACCCTTTAAGCTCTGGTATCGTTATGGTGAATCTGCGCTGCACCCCCTCCAAGGCTATCCTGTGGTGTGGTGCCAAAAACTGAACCCAATACTCCAGATGGGGTCTAACCAAGGATCTGTGCAATTAAAGCATCACTTCCTCACTTTAGAATTCCAACCCTCTTGAGATAAAGGAGAACATTCTATTGCATAGTTTAACCAGCGACTGCATGCTCCAGGCCCAGGTTCCACCCAGAGCTGATTGCGGTGGCCCTGCTATTTGTTGTGAGTCTGGCCAGAACGAAACAAGACGGGAAAATGCCCCAATGATTTTCCTCCTGAGGTGGCTCGCAGGAGTGTCCGGGAGATTAATCTTTAATTCCAGGACAATCGGGAAGATTGGCAACCCCATGTCTCACCACAGTTGACCTGGACAGAAATGCTCACTGGAGAAGTGACTCCCATTTTTTAATATAAAACAATAAAAATGTATCTTAAGAAAAAAGGGGGTGTGATTTCCCCTGCGTAGTATGTGCAGGGCCCTTAGGGCTCGGTGGCACGTCAAGGCCAATTTCTGCAGCAAGGCCAACCGAGCTCTGCGGGATAAGACTGTAAATCCTGAAGCAAGTTTGTCCAGAGTTGGAGGACATCATGTTCTCGATTTATAATAAATATATTTTAAAGATGATAGAAAAACAGTGTTAATTGAGTGGTTATCCTCTGAGAATCTCTATGGACTCTCTCCCTAACTCACATTTGTGCTAGTCTGAAACCAGCTGCACGGAGGTGGGCATGAGTGGGGGGCATTAATTGTTCCTTTTTCATCCAACAAACCCTCATCAGAACTGGCCAGCACTATGCACCCGACACATTGGCCTGTATTTTCACAGCTGCTGCTGGATCCTGCTGTTTTCCGGCATTTTCTGCTTGTATTGTCCATTGACATTTGCTACTGTTAAAGACTAGACATAAATTTGCTGTCAGCATGTGGGTTTGTATATATATCTTTTCTCATTGTGCTTCTGTTATTCAATTTCTTTAGCCTTGTGTCGGGTTGTCATTCGATGCTGTATCCCAACAACTGGAAAAATTCTTGCAGCTGAAACCACACTTTGATAAAAGTATCACTCAGTGTTGGGAATCATTAACAATTCTACAGAAGCTTTTTGTGGATTCTACTTTTACTGTAAAGGTAAGAAAAAAAAGCATTATATTAGGATACATATGCTTATTATATTCACCATCGTAGTTGATTCTTAACTGCCGTCTTAAGAGACCCAGCAAGCCACTAAATCGTATCAAACCGCTACAAAGGATATCTTCAGGTGGATTATCTGTTGACACCACTGTGTCAGCCAATGAGTTGGAGGCGGGGCGGGGCTTACAGCAAACAGTGTATCGTATAGCGAATAAAGCAAACTGCAAAGCAAACAAAGTCTATTTAAAAAGAGTCTCTGCGAACTGCAGCAAACAGAACTCATGACCAAAACTGCAGCAACTTCTCCTGATAAAAACAGGGTGATTTCTCCTGCAAAATGCAGCGAGTGGAGCATAGTCACATACAAATTATGTGCGTAAAATCAATCCCAGTCACTTACAGCACTGCGGTCTCCAGGCGTGATTGACGGGGGAATCACCCAATCATCTCCATTCTGGCCAGGAATAGTGGTGTCGTTTTATGCAGCCATCTTCAGGGCAACTAGGGATGGGCAATAAATTCCAGCCTTGCCAGCAGCGCCCACATCCTGAGAATGGAAAAAAACATACAGTCTGGTGTATACCTTTTTGTTGCTGCATGGTTTCTCATTTTCAGTTTACTCAGCTGTAGAACTCTGCAGTGAACAAAATTACAAACCTACCAAAAACTTTCTATTTTAATTGTTTGACATGCTGCTCATTTGCCTGTCTAGCTTTGTGATGCATGATCACTGTAAATGTTACTGTATAAATATATATTGAAGTAAGCAAGTGAGTAAAATAATTCAAGTGGACGGCCTGTCTGATACCTGGACTACAGTGAGGCTGCAAACTGGCGCTCTTAACATTTACCTTCAAATAATTTAAAATACCAGTGAGTGACGGAGCTGGAGATGTGCTTTCCTCATAATCTGTATTTTTAATTTCAGCATTGTAAGGTGAGTAAGTTGGAGAATAAACAGGAATTATAGGAGAGAACTTCTGTGGAGAAAGCTGAAATAAACTTCACCTTTTTTAAAAAAAGGAGCTTTTAAAATGCCTTCTGCGCTTAATTATAGCCACGACTAAAATAGAATTTATCTACATTTATCGAATAAAATATTGTATCAGTAATATTCGTTTGTCTAAACCATCTCACATTAAATATACAAATATGTCACAGGTGTTAATATTTATCAAGCTCAAAATCCTTGCTACTTCAATGAATAGCAGGCAACCAAAGCCACTCTGCATCATTAGTCAAACAACAGGTCCTCGCCCTTTTCTTCTTCAAGTCGGTTGGCTGGTGGATCCAAATGTCGTATCCTATGATCTTCCTGTTCTTTTTTCCTCTTTTCTTTCAACTGCCTTTTCTTTTCCTGAATCTTTTTCAACCTATTCAACTGAAGTCTCGGTTTCTGTCTGTCAGGCTGAAGTCTCGGTTTCTGTCTGTCAGGCTGAAGTCACGGTTTCTGTCTGTCAGACTGAAGTCTCGGTTTCTCTCTGTCAGACTGAAGTCTCGGTTTCTGTCTGTCAGACTGAAGTCTCGGTTTCTCTCTGTCAACCTGAAGTCTCGGTTTCTCTCTGTCAGACTGAAGTCTCGGTTTCTGTCTGTCAGGCTGAAGTCTCGGTTTCTCTCTGTCAGACTGAAGTCTCGGTTTCTCTCTGTCAGACTGAAGTCTCGGTTTCTCTCTGTCAGACTGAAGTCTCGGTTTCTGTCTGTCAGGCTGAAGTCTCGGTTTCTGTCTGTCAGACTGAAGTCTCGGTTTCTCTCTGTCAGACTGAAGTCTCGGTTTCTCTCTGTCAGACTGAAGTCTCGGTTTCTGTCTGTCAGACTGAAGTCTCGGTTTCTCTCTGTCAGACTGAAGTCTCGGTTTCTGTCTGTCGGACTGAAGTCTCGGGGCACAATTTTAGCCCCCAGGTCCAGGTGGGTTGGGGGCTGGGGGGCAATGAAAATCGTGGATTTCAGGAGCAGGAACGAATCCCGCATCCGTCCCGCCGACTTCCACGTTCGACCCAGACGCATCTGGGTGTCCGCTCTTCAGGAAGCCGGAAGTCCCACCGGCAATTAAAGCCAGCGGGACAATATTTAAACCATCAATTAGGATACTTGAACTTGTTGAAGTGGTTAATTTTTTGTGTATTGAGGCAGGGAGAGGATTTTAACTCTGCCTCAACGTGTTTCCCGTGGCTTCTGAAACACGCCATGGAAAGGGAGGCGAGTTGCAGCCGGCTGCCATTTGGACATTTAAATCACTGTTTGACAGATGGGGATAAAAGGTGAGTTTTTGCAGCAGGGCAAGCAGTTCTCTCAGACAAATCTTTGGCTGGGAGTTCTTTGTGTTTAGACTCAGATTTCTTTGTTCACACTCAAAATTCTTGCGTTCAGACATATTTACCTACTTTTCGGACCACCTCAAACTGACACCATCAGGATGGGGGACGCAATGATTGTATTCAGCAGTACATCTGAGGAGGAGGCACATCACCATCCGTGGCAGGCATGTCGTGCAGTTCCGGGACTTGCAGCTCCACAAGTCAGAGGTGCACCACAAGGACCTGCAGCAGAGCAGAGAGGGGAACAACGGAGGGCCTGAGGTCGCGGGAGGCACTACCTACGTGAGAGGGTTTATGAGCTTCCTGGATCTCCCTGAGGAGCAGTGCCTACAAATGCTCAGAATGAGTTGCCAGCTGGTCGCAGACATCTGCGTGCTCCTTCATGCAGAGCTGCTCCCGACTGGCCCTGGTGGTCACGCATTGCCCATGGCAGTTAAAGGCACCACTGCCCTCAATTTCTTCACCTCTGGATCCTTCCAGGCACCACTGGTGACATTGCCGGGGTCTCTCAGTTGTCTGTTCGCAAGTGTATACGACAGGTCATGGATGGATTGTTTTACAGGGTATCTGACTACGTCAACTTCCCCATCGACGACATCAGCCAGACTGAGAGGGCAGTGGGTTTCCACACTCTGGCTGGCTTCCCATGGGTACAGGGCACAATTGATTGTACACACTTAACAATCCAAGCACCTCCACATGAGCCAGGACTGTTCATCAACCAAACGGGATATCACTCCATCAATGCGCAGCTGGTTTGCAACCACCAGAAGAGGTTTCTGCAGATGTGTGCCAGATTCCCTGGCAGCTGCCATGATTCCTTCATTCTGCAAGAATCCAACATCCCGGCCCTCTTCCACTCACCAAACAGACTTAAGGGCTGGCTCCTTGGAGACCAGGGATACCCCCTGCAGACGTGGCTCATGACACCTGTGAGAAACCCCACCAGCATCGGTACGACGATCTGTCATTGAACAAGCCATAGGAATACTCAAGATGCAGTTTCGGTGCCTGGATCGACCTGGGGGAGCCCTTCAATACTCACCAGCGAGAATGGGTAGAATTATAGTTGTCTGTTGCGTCCTGCACAACATCGCTCCACAGAGAGGGTTACCGGTGGATGGGGCCCCATGCGCTCATGAAGCATCCGCATCTGCCATCAACATTGAGGAGGAGGAGGACGTCGATGGGCAACCCATCGGCAGACCAGCGGCTCACCTGGCTGCTTGTAATTTCAGGGAGTCACTCATATTTGATAGATTCTCATAAGGAGATCTGCAAAGTGAAGATAGTCAAGTTCTCAGACCACCTGGAACGAGCACCACCAACACCAGCCCCTGCCCCCCCTCCCGCACAAAACAGTCCTACAACTACGCAAACACCCACTGCAAAGGCACCCACTGGGTGTCATCAAGGCTCGCCAATCATGATGAAGCACATGAAAGGGCGCTTTCACAAAATGGACTCAAGAATGGGCAAGACGTGGCAGTGGTGGTGACAATTATAACATTTAATGTGCACTTAACAATAAACAAATATAAATGAAAAACATGAGCATCTGTCAGACACCCTTGTGCATATCCTTTGTGATTACAAAACCTTCGCCTTTCTCTTCCTACTACTTCTACGTGGTGCATCCCCTGTGGCTGCAGCAGAGGTAGCTCATGTCCATGCCCGGACTGATTAGATGTTTTCGGCCGACGCCCTCTGGGTTTTGGAGCCCGTGAGGGCCCCGCCAAAGATTGCCCCACCTGCAACTGTGCAGGGGCAAACTCGGCCACCTGGAAAGGAGGCAGCATTGCGGGTACTGGTTGAGAGAGGGGCAACGAGTGAGACGTGGGAGCGCATTGAGTGATTGAGTGGAGTTCCCACTTCTATGTCCCCTTTTGCCATCATCCCTCTCCTGGGCCCGGGCCACATCACTCCTACCACCCTGCTGGAGAACAGTTGGGAGCAGATCTTTGACGCGTTCTAAGGCCACGGCTAAAGTATCTGTCTGTTTAAGGCAGCAGACATGTTGGCATCCAGAGTCCGCACGGCCGTTGTCAGGGCCTGAATGGACTCATTTGTGAGCCGTGCTTGAAGCTCGATGGAGGCTGCCATTCTCTTCATCGCAGACATTCCCACACTTACCTGCTGCACCATTCCACTAATGCTGGAGGTGGACTCCTCCATCCTCTCCGCTATTGTGGAGAGTGCGTGTGTGACTTGTCTTCCGGTATTTTGCAAAGATGCTGCTGTCCCTCAATCATTCTCCTTTTCAAGGACGGCCCCCGGGGTTCAGCATCTGCCTCCAGCTGAGCAGAGCCTGGAGAGGAGTGCGCCCCCCAATGCCGACTCTCCACAGCTGCTCCTGCCACCAGTGTCTGCTTGTGCACACTTGTGAGTGGTGAATCACCAGGTGACAGCCCAACTAACTGACTAATAGGACCCAGCGAGGTGTGAGTACCTGCGCTGGTGGATGGCTTGCTAAGATGTGACAGTGCGTCCTCAGAGGTAGGGAGCTCCTCTGAGGAATCGCCCTCTTATAACACTTCAGTCCTTGAAGGGCCTGGAAGAGACCATAAGGCAATATTAAGAATCATCACAGATGTAATGTTGCAATGAGCACACTGAGGTGTGCAACATGTCAATCATGAATTCATGTTGTGTGTGAGGAATGTTAAAGTTCTGTCACCAGTGAAGGTAAGTTGACGATGAGCCTTAAGTGGGTGTGAGGTGTGGTGGATTAGGCTTTGCAGGGCAGTGTGTGGGAGTGGGGGGGGGGGGGGGGCGGGGGGTGATGTGCACCAGGGAAAGCAGGAGAATCAGTAACTGTACTCACTTTTGCTGACCTGGTCAGGTCATTGAAGCGCTTCCTACACTGGGCCCAACTGTGGGAGATGGTGCCGCTGCTGGCCACCTCCTCTGCCACCTCAAGCCAGACCTTTTTGGTGGCAGGGGCAGGACGCTTCCTCCTGTCCGCCAGGTAGAGCGTTTCCCTTCTCCTCCTCCTCCTCACCCCGGCCAGCAGCACCTCAAGTGAGGAGTCAGTGAACCTTGGCGCCGGCTTGGTCCTTTGTTGCTCCATTTTAATAGATTACTTCTCTCTCCCACAAAAGTAATTCATGCAATGGCCCTTTAAATACTTCAGCGGACAGCACGTCATTCGGGTGCACAATACACCCGCTGCGCAGCATGGGGGCGCCAAAGCTGGAAGCCACATTAAGGGCCTTCAATTAAATCGCGATCCCGTGGCAAACCCGAATAAACAAAACTTACCATTTCTGACGTGCTCGTGATGTAATTGATGGTTATTAACGTGCTCTCCGGGTTTCGCGCCTGATTGACAGGCTGGCTGCTATCAGGAGCTGCAACACGAAGTGGTGGGGAGGGGGAGAGAAAGAGAGAGAGCAAGACATCATCCAGCACGGGGACACAACATGGGGGGAGGGGCAGAGAGTGGAAGATCGTGGGGGGGCGGAGAGAGGGGAAGATCGGGGGGGTGGGGGTGGAGAGAGAGGGGAAGATCGGGGGGGGGGGAGAGAGAGGGGAAGATCGGGGGGGTGGGGGTGGAGAGAGAGGGGAAGATCGGGGGGGGAGAGAGGGGAAGATCGGGGGGGTGGAGAGGAGGTAAGATCGGGGTGCAGAGGGGGGAACATCGAGGGGACATTGGGGGATGAAGAGGGGGAGATCTGGGGGACATCGGGGGGGGGTGTGAAGAGGGGGAGATCGGAGAGGGAGACATCGGAACAGGGTGGACGGGTAGTTTGATTTTGTGTTTTAACTTCGTACAATGGTTTTTTATTTAATTTATTTTGTTTCTTTTTGCCAGAAGCTGCCAAGGTAAGTTAAAAATCGTTCTAACTATCTAATGTGTCACAAATAAAGTGCCTTAAGTACCTCAATGAGGTACATTTGGCTCTTTAACTATCATCCTGCCAGCACTTCCAGAATCACGACGCCCGTGCACACACAGGTGCGTCTGTGGGGAACTCGGAAGTCGGCGAGTTGGAGCCGGCTTCCGAACCCGCTCTGCATTTCTGCAATTTTTACAGCCCCCAACGCACCCGCAATTTACATGTAAAATCGAGCCCCTGGTGTCTGCCTGCCTCAGACTGACGTCCCGGCGTCTGCCTGCCTCAGACTGACGTCCCGGCGTCTGCCTGCCTCAGACTGACGTCCCGGCGTCTGCCTGCCTCAGACTGACGTCCCGGCGTCTGCCTGCCTCAGCCTGACGTCCCGGCGTCTGCCTGCCTCAGACTGACGTCCCGGCGTCTGCCTGCCTCAGCCTGACGTCCCGGCGTCTGCCTGCCTCAGCCTGACGTCCCGGCGTCTGCCTGCCTCCGACTGACGTCCCGGCGTCTGCCTGCCTCCGACTGACGTCCCGGCGTCTGCCTGCCTCCGACTGACGTCCCGGCGTCTGCCTGCCTCAGCCTGACGTCCCGGCGTCTGCCTGCCTCCGACTGACGTCCCGGCGTCTGCCTGCCTCCGACTGACGTCCCGGCGTCTGCCTGCCTCCGACTGACGTCCCGGCGTCTGCCTGCCTCCGACTGACGTCCCGGCGTCTGCCTGCCTCAGCCTGACGTCCCGGCGTCTGCCTGCCTCAGACTGACGTCTCGTGTGAGCTTTCTGATTGGTTAGTTTTTGCACACTGTCAATCGGAAAATTTTTAAAAAGGCTTTTAGCTCCTTTTCAGCCGTCATGGTACTTACAGCCCAGAGTCCATTTAAAAGAAGAGATAAGGTGTGACTTACCTGCATAATGTCTGCCAGTCACGTTGCCACCAGCATCACATGCTGTTCCTTCCTTGGGAGCGCCACCTTCCATCTTCCCTCTCATTCGATACCCAGATCTTCCCCTCTGTGATGGACCTGCCCGTTTGCCTGAAGTTCTCTCCTGCTCCCCTTTCTCTCTCCACACTTCCCCCCAACTCCAAGTCCCCATTCTGCTGCTTTTTGGCATCTGCCCCATGTTAGATGCCCAATCCTGTTCGCTTCCCGACGTCTGCTCCTTGGCCTGTGAGTAACACCGAGGGGAAGAAGGACTAGTAAAGTAACAACTTCTGTTAAACATTTTGATATAAACGGAATAATTAATGGTAATCTGTTGAACGTGTCATTGATTAAACCTGAGTGGGATCTGTGCAATTTGTTTAGATAAATGTCATAATCAACATCCATCTCACACTTTCTCACCTGCATTTGGCTCCTAATTTACACTTTTTTTGTCGAGCATGGTGTTGAGTTTCTCCGCTTTTGGCTCCAGTTTCAGCATCAGGTACACTGAGGGCATCAGGCTAACTCTACCTAATCTTAGGAAAACATTCCTTGGGGCAGGAGCCGGAAATTTTCCACTGCTCTTACTTCCCTGCTGCGGGGAAAGCTCGTATTCTCAGGAGCCCAAGCCCTCTTCCTCGGGGCCTGTTCATTCAGCTGATCCCTCCTCTGGCTGAAAGTCACCCAGCAGAAAATCTGCAGGGGATTGTAACACTGCTGGACTGGGTAATAAACAAGCAATTAATTACTGGAGGGGTTCATGTGGCTGGAAGACATTTACCACCACAGTTAATTAAGAGGGGTAATCTGCCACTATCGTCCAAATGTTCAACCTGGCGCCACTCAGCAACAGAAACCAAGGTGATGGAATAGTCATAAATGTGCTGATTTATTTGTGAGTTGTGCTTGTTGAAATCTGGAAGTGACAGACTCATCCTTTGCAGCATTAGCACCAACAAATGATGTCTATAAACCTCACCAAGTTGAACCACTCCATTCATAAGCTTACCACCACTGGAACCCCCAGTTTGTAAGGTTCCTCCTTCAACTATTGTACAGCCACAGCTCTGAAACAGAGCCCTGAATGGAAAGTCCAAGCTGCTGCTCAAAAGGAGAGTTTATTGAGCGATATTCTAAGCCAACTTAAGCAAAGCCAGCAAATTCTGAGCGAAGGGAGCAACTTGAAGAGGTGAAAGGCGATTTGAAATTACCGACAGTAAAGCCTGCCCTTGCTGAGTGGATTGTTTCTGTGCTGGAAGCCATAAGCCAGGAAACCAGTCTGATGGTGACGGGATTTGAGTTGGCGGGTACAACAGAGGCCCTGGCAAATCGTCGGACCTTCTTGACGTGTTACATGGCATCGCACTAGGGGTAGAACAGTTCAGCACAGACCCGACTATTTCAAACTGCTCTCTTTCGAAGTTTTAGCCCAGGCTTATTTGGATTCGTTTTTTTTAATAAAGCAAGAAATTGCAAAAATTACTGCACAATATTTAATACAAGCTACGATTTTCTGTATTGTCACAATTGTCAATCTTGATATAATACAGTAGTTTAATACTGTGCACCAGCGAGAAGCACGGCTAAAAGGAGTAAGAGTTCTTTAATGACGCTACAGTAGTCTACATGAAATGTACAACTGGGGGAGTATTGTGAACACAAGGTGGAGCTCTACAGCGCTGCTTGTCATGTAAACTTTACAACTCAGCACCATGATGCTGGAACTGTACTGTAATTTGTTTGCATAATTGTACTATTTCGATGAGTTGTTTTAAGTTTTGTTGACCCAAAGCTTTTGTCTGCAGTTAATTTTAATAGGTAGTTAAACTGCTTTTCCTGAATTTAAAAAAATAAGTTCCATAAAATCAGTGAAATTAAAATTGCCCTGAAAGTAGCATGAGTTGCAATAATTATCGTGCCAAATTCAAATGCACGGAGGAATGTATACTTAACCTCACCCACATAACTGCTCTAAAAGTAAATCCATGCAATAAGACAGCTTGATTCTGTTTCAAATTAGCATTATCTTACATTAGAATTAAATAAAAACATACGGTCATGCAGCTTTAAATCTGAAGGTACATTAAAATGAGCACTCACTCCAATTTTCAGGGTACGAGTAAAGCTATTGCCCCTTATGTCACACAAATGGCCTCACACTGGCAGTTTATCTTTGGGTATTATAACATACTCTTGAGACTTCTATAACTCCACAGAGTCTGGGAGACATCACCCACCATGTATTGTCACGCTAAGGGCAATCCTTTCTCACAGGGAATGAGCTTGCATTGCGCCATTGCTGTACTCGGATGCATGAGGGGTCATGTACTTTACTTGTCCTGGGCCTTGTCGCATTCCAGGCACAGGCCCACACCACCCCACCGCACCCCACCCCCCCCCGACTGCTGCACCCAGTGCCAGAAAGCAGGCCAGGAAAAGAGGAGTGCAGCATTGGAGCATTCGGGCTGCTGATGGAGAGAAGGCCCTAAGGCTCAAAGATCATCTGAGGGGAAGGGAGGAAACTGTTGATCTTTGGGCTGCCACCTCCAGAGGCCTTCTGGCCTGTAGAGGTCGCAGTGCAAGCCCTCGAGACAGGTTTCTTCAGGAGTCCCAACGATCATACTGCCAGGGAAGTGAGGCGAGAGACCGGGAACGTGAGGCGGAAAGTTGGGAATGCCCCTCCTCCCCCCCCCCCCCCCCCCACTTGCCTCATTTAAAATGCTAACTCTCAGCCTGCGTCTATTCCAGGGACATGCCAGGAAATCCCAGCAGTGGGGGGGGGGGCGGAGAACTGGCGTAATGTATCTCTGTCCCTTTTCCCTCTTCACTGCACCTAGGAAATTGATATTCCCCAGGTGTAACAAAATGGACAACCATCTTACAGTCTTCAGCTTCGAGCTATTTTTAATTAATATTCGATAGGACAAGTAGGAAGAGTACTGTGTAATGACTATCTACCTCTCCTTTTCTGCTTTACCACAGATAGGAAGTTTACGTGGTACAGAAGCAATAAACCTGAAGCATTGCTGTTTGCTTTGTATGATGCAGCTGGATGTGACTTTCTGGTGATTGGAGGGCAGTATACAAAACTAGTAAGATGTTTACAAACTGATTCTGAAAGAAGATCAACACTTTGATAGTTTGCTTTGATTTTGTGTCTTTAGTTTTTAAATTAATGTCAAGCGCTTTGTACTTTTATAACTCCACCATTTTAGATTGGGAGACTGCGGTGCCACACTCCAACCAACCTTCTGTTTTCCAGATGCGTGGTACGGTGGCTCACTTGCACATCCAGGGCCTGATGTTCCTGAACTTGCTAATCTTAGCTAAAATGTAGATACGAATGTTGGGAGAAAGTGGCACCAGACGATTCATTCATGTTAACTCTGTTCTAAGCGTTCCTCCCACTCTAAACTATGGGGAAAAAATGATACCGGGACTTAGAGGATTAAATGATGAGGACAGGTTTCACAAACTTGGCTTGTATGCCCTCGAGTGTAGAAGATTTGAGGGGTGATCTGATCGAGGTGTTTAAAATGTTAAAAGGATTCGGTAGGGTTGATACGGAGAATCTATTTTCTCTGGTGAGGGAATCAAGAACATGGGGAGATAATCTTAAAATTAGAGCCAGGCCATTTAGGAGGGAAATAAGGAAGCGCTTTTTCACACAAAGTATAGTAGAAATATAGCATTCTCCGCCCCAGAAGTCTGTGGATGCTGGGTCAATTTAAGCTTTCAAGACTGAGATAGATAGATTTTCATTAAGTAAGGTTATCGAGACATATGGAGCAAAGGTGGGTAAATGGAGTTGAGGTACTGATCAGCCATGATCTAATTCAATGGCGGAACAGGCTCGAGGGGCTGAATGACCTACTTCTGTTCCTGATGTTCCTAAAATAGGCCAATTTAACAATGCAGAGTTGCATTGAAAATTGAGTATTTTACTTTAGAGTAGACCTGAAGTTTTTTGAGCTTGATGATGCAGAAAATTTCTAAGTATTGCCATAGCAGTGAGAGAAGTGAATAGTACACTCCACTCAATCAGTGACTGCCCCAGGCAGTCGCATGACTGCAACAGAAGGCACTTTTACCGTGAATAAATGTCCGAGAGGAGTGGCACTCAAATGGATACCTGCTATCTTATTCATTTTTCTTTTGTCACCACAGCACATTGAGGCCTGTTTAGAGGCCTGAAACTAATGATTGACACACAATTTATGAAGATGATCGCTGGTATCAGGGGCACTCGTTACGAGGAGAGACGAGAGAAACTCGGGCTCTTTATGTGAAAGCAGGGAAAATTTAAGAGGAGATCTGATAGTTTTTATAATTATAAGTGGTTTTGATATGATAACTAGGAGTGAATTTCCACTGGTGAGTGAATCAGTAACTAGGGGGACATAAATTTAATCAAAAGAACGAAAAGAGAGTTAGGAAAATCCCTTTTTATGCACAAGGTCCTTAGCACATGGAATACTTTGCCAGAAACAGTGGTAAAAGCAGAATCCAAAATAACTTTTAAAAAGCAAGCAAAGAAATATTTGAAAAAGAAAAATGAAAAGGGTTATGGAGAAAGGACAGGATAATGGAACTGAGTGGATAGCTCCTTGAGAGCCAGCACAGGCAGTTGGGCCGTGTGGACTCCCTCAGTGCAGTATAATTATATGATTATATGAAAGAGAATGTAATTTGTGCATTTCGAGGTGAGTAGAGACCCAACAATAGCTTGTGAATCCAAGAAAACGTCCTGAGTCTTTTTTTTTAACAGAACTCCAGCCAGGTCCGCTGAGTCTTGGAGACATCAGACACCAAGTGTCTCATGTGTTGCCATCGTTCCCACATTCTTTGCACTCTGAGGACTAATGTTGGTCCGTTACTGCGGTTACCAGCACTTGCTGGACCTTGGTCTGAAACCGTTTTTTCTTCCATTTGGAGTTGAGCATTTTCTTCAAAAATTGTCAGCTCCACTGCTGTTTATTTTTTGAACTTTTCGACATCTTCGACTAGTTAACTTGCGCATTAGCTGCTTGAGAAACATTACAGGATCATTGCTCACACTTGTTCATTGCCGCTGATGAAATTTAATTCTCTCAAGTTACATGTTTGAACAGGTGGTTTTGATATCAGTTCACTTATTTTTGAAGAAGAGCATGAAATTCTCCCATTTTTAACAAAAAAAGGAATGTCAAGCCCTCGCTACTCAAGCTAATCTGGAAAAGGCAAAGTGGGCTGGATTAGGAACATAGGAACAGGAGTGGGCCATTCAGCCCCTTGAGCTTGTTCCGCCATTCAATTAGATCATGGCTGATCTGTATCTTAACTCCGTCCAACTGCCTTGGTTCCGTAATCCTTAATACCCTTGCCTAACAAAAATCTATCAATCTCAGTTTTGAAATTATTGATTGACCCCCAGTCTCAACAGCTTTTGGGGGGAGAGAGTTCCATTTTCCACTACCCTTTGTGTGAAGAAGTGCTTCCTGACATCACCCCTGATTGGTCTAACTCTAATTTTAAGGTTATGCCCACTTGTTCTGGACTCTCCCACCAGAGGAAATAGTTTCTATCAACTCCTTTAATCATCTTAAATATCTCAAAGGTGTTAGGGAAGCATTAAAGCAGCAAGTTTAAAAAATCTAAAACAAAGTAATAATTAAAAAGTTATGGTAGAGTCTGGAGAAATGGAGTATAATCATCGCTACTATTTGTTTTATAAACTGATTCTTTGAACAAGAATGGCGCAGTCTGATTTACTTCTCTGTCACAATGCTGTAGCTCCGAAGTTTTGATGCCTCCTTTGGGGAGTTGCCCGAGCTGTCTGCTGCCGGCCTGAACATCGATCTCCAGAAACTTGTAGAAGCAGGCGAAAAGGCAAAGGTAAAAGGCAGACAAGAGACGAGAATCCCAGACGTCCGTGTGCAAGAAAATGCAGACGATGTTGAAAAAAAAATTGGCTTTTTTTGGGTGGGCGTTGTTGTTGATGATGTGTTAGGCAGAAATCTCGATTGAATGAGGTCATGTGACATATAAGCTCCTACAGTAGATATTAATACAAGTTGAGAAATTCAGAGCCTCCAATTCCCTCTAGGGATACATAGCATAAATTTCCTTTTCGTTCTTCTTTTGCTTAATGTTGTATCTGAAGATTGAGCGTTAATCTGATTGTCTAGATTGAAGCCAAGATTTTTAAGACTTAGTAAATGTCACTTAAGAGATGTTACATTTGGTACTGCTGATCTTGGCTACAAGTTCTAAACATGATACAAATAGATGACGGATTTAATTTAATTTACCGCCTGATTATGTTCTGCTGTGAAAATGCCAAAAAGAATTGTATAATTTTATTGCAGAGATACAATACATTTTTTTTTCATGTTGTGCACAGAAACCTGAAAGGATAGACAAAATCTGTATTCATTGCACTTCTGACACAAGTCCAGAAATCTGTTTTAAGTTGGCAAGAAAGTTTTGGGAAGCAGGCATACGAGTTAGATTGATGACCAGATTTAATGAGGTAATGTATAGAAATCACCTGATATTCTGAACACAAAGAACTGTGACAGATAAGGAGGTTTATTGAATTTTAAACCATGAGAAAGTTTTTTATTTTTAATATCTATTTATGAGATGTGGCTGTCACTTCAAGTTTTGTTTACTGCAATGGGAAGTTAAGGTGAATATACACATAGTCACCAGATAATATTCATGGCCTCTCATACTCCAGAGGCACGGCATTATTCATAGAAAATGCATTTTGATTGCAAATGCAAGTGGGAACCCCTTAGAACTCCAGAAGTTCAGAGTGCAGAAGGGGGCCATTCAGCCCATCGTTCCTGTGCTGACTCTTTACTCGGGCAATCCAAACCAGTCCCACTGCCCGGATCTGCCTCATAGCTCTGTATCTTCCTCTGCTTCAAATGTTTGTATGCTTTTCCCTTAAAACATACAATAATTTCTGCCTCAACTACTCCGTGGCAAATTAATCCATGTTCAAGTAACTCTGCATAAAGAAATGTCTCCTAGCCTCTCACCTCTGTCCCTTACTGATGATTTTAAATTGATTACTCTCCTTCACCGACCTGACCACAACCCCCCCAAAACCAGGGAAATAGACTTTCCAAACTAACCATTGCTTTGTGCAAATTTATCGTTACTCCTTTGCTTTTGAACTGTATTTCCCTATTTATAAAACCCAAATTGCTATTGGTCTTTTTATTGCTTTTATTCATCTGTACTCGCACTTTCAAGGAATATGTATTTGAATCCTATGTCACTCTGTTCACCCACACCCTTCAGCACATTCCATTAAGTGCATACTCGCATTCCTTTTTTATGTACCTAATGTGTATAATCTCACACTTCTCTACATCAAATTGCATCTTCCACCTGTCTACCCATTCTGCTAACCTGTCTAAAATCCTCCTCGCTACTATTGTGTAAATTTCTATTGTGCCCAATTCCAAATCAGCTATATTAGTCGATCTCCCGTGGTGTTGCACACAAGGATTGAAGTGTAGCCTTCAGGTGAAGTGTGGTTAGAAGGTGGGGAATAACAGGACCAGTACATGCAGAAGTGACTCAGCCCCCATTTTAAATTCATACAATCTGTTCTTATTTTCATATAATACTTCGATTTTACACAAGAATTGGCAAAGTAGAGTTGGTTGCAGCATAGGATGTTTTCTACAGTACAGACTGAGAAGCTGGAAGATGCAAAACCGAGATGCTACAGTGCCACTGCTGGCAATGAGGTGTAATTGCACTGTGACAAGTTTACATGGGCAGTTTCCATTATAAATTGGGAGACATGAATTTATAATGAAAAAGATTGACACAGCAGTGCAACAAAACCGTGACAAAAGGAAGTTAGTTTTTGTAGACAGGAAGTACCTACAGACATAAGGTTTTTTAATATATTATCGATACATCAAGAGACAAATCTACTGTCAGGGTACGCCATTTCCAACCTTTCTCCCATCTGAGCAGCACCCATTAGCTTGCCTTGTGTCCATCAACCAATCATCCTTACTGCTAGACTTCCTCTTTAACCTTGTCCTTCTAGCATTCTTTATTTGAAATAATAAATACAACATATGTGTGTATATTAAGGAAAAGAAATACTAATAAATGTATATTCTCTGCATTAGAAAAAAATGGAAGCATTTAATCGGATCAAGGCAGAAACAAACTTTTTGTCCAGAATATGCCACTAGGTGACAGTGTTTAGACAAAATATAAATTACTGGTAGAAAGCAAGAAAGTTTTGGAACACTGTTTTCCCTGTTACACTGAAGTCACCCACAGAACCATATAGTCTAGCCAATAAGTTGTTGAACATTCTGATTTCAATTTTGACCCTGTGTCCAATAAACGTGAGATGAGAATTTTCCACTGTCATTTTGGTGTCGAAAAGTAGATGGATGTTTGACCATTTTTATATTGTATTGTAGTAATAATAGTCAGTTAAGGTTATATATCCCTAAATATTAAAGCCATTCTTTGGATCTCGCAAACGATCAATCACCAATCTTGATCAGCTCAGCCACTGACCATTCATTCGTTCTTTTACTGTCTACCTTACATGCTGAGATCTGTGACTTTACAACTTGACACTTAAATCATCTTGATTTCACATTCCAAGAATGTGATGTCAGGAAGCATGTAACACAATGTCAAAAACTCAGGAATCATTCAAAAGGCGATTAGATGATATGAGATAGGAGGACCACAGGTTTCTATTGAAGGATGAGCTAGATGAACACATTGACTCTCTCATCCATACTTACCTTTGCAATTTTTTAATGTGCAGTATACAGAGACTTTCACTGTAACAGGAGAAAAAAATAGTACTGTTGGTGTTTTTAGATATTTTACTTGTAAATTTTCTTTCAGTTTTGTATTTTTGATTCCTGAATAAGTGATTTCCTCTCAAGTTGTTCAAGCAATCATTTTCAACGATGCAACAGTTAAATCTCCTGTCATGTACTCTTTTCAATTCGAGGTCTGGAGTATTCATCAATACATTCCTGTAAGGCTTTGCATTTTCATCCAATGTTGTTTAATAAATTAACAGAAAGAATCAAGTTCTGCACTTTCGTTGCCGTACACTTTTGTCACTGGAAGAAAGGTCATGCACAGTGTGTGTTCAAAATGGAGGGGGGGAGAGACTATAACAGGAATGTTTTTCTAGGAAGATTCTCTCAAAATAGAGGGGGAGAGACTAAAAGGAATGTTTTGCATAGGAAGATACTATAAAAATGCATGTTCTAAAAATGGGATTGATTACAATTTTGAGATATCAATCAACATGATTTCATTACACTTGTCCTGTAGAAACATATATTTTTATTGCAACCAGCCTTTGCAGTTCCAAGCTGTTTCGACAGTATTGGTCATTCCCTAAATATGTGGCAAAATATCTGACAGTATTTCATTGAAGAGTTGCTCATTTGATACAGATCCACAAAATGTACATACATTATTATAATTATAGAATATTCTCAGGATGGAATAAAGTTTGATTTCAAAGACAGAGTTTAATGTGTCAACAAAATACTATCACTGCATTACTTGGAGGATGTGAACTATTATTAGCTGTAGTCTTAAAATCTGATATTGTGGTTTTGCTTCTTTTAGAAAAATGTTACAGCTGAAAGTCTTGAAAAAGGAAGGGTATTTGTTCTACAGCCACAGGGTGAAACAGATTTAAAGGTAAGATCAGCAACCCCAGCCAAGCTGTCTTGTCAGTGGAATTTAATGAATTTAATGAATGCACAGAGGACCAATGCAAAGGAGTGGGAGGAACCTAGAAGTAAGGCCTGAACCTCCCTCCAGTCCATGGGAACAACCCCAGACCCTAGATTCCTGTTAAATATATGAACAAGGGACTCGCAGGGCACAGCTCCCATTTCTTTCAGCACACTTGGGTGAATGCTGTTAGGACCAGTAACTCAGTCTGTTTTGGGACCCCCTTATTCTAGCCAGGATCAAATCTGCATCCACTTTGACATTTTCAACTTTAGCATGAACCCTGTGATGTATCAATGGTAACTCAGCATTGTCTTCTGTAGTGAAGACTGATGCAAAGTAGCCATTCAAAACCTCAGCCATTTTTAAAAATTCAATCTTGGGATGTGGGCATCACAAGCAAGGCTGGTATTTATTAACCATCCCTAGTTGTCCTGATTTGATACAACTGAGAGGTTCGCTAGATAATTTCAGAGGGCAGGTAAGAGTCAATTATGTTGGTGTGGGGATAGAGTCACGTATAGACCAGACCAGGTAAGGACGGCCAGTTTCCTTCCCCCTAAAGGGCATTAGTGAACCAATTGGGTCTTAATGACTATCCAACAGCTTCATGGTCACTTTTACTGATATCAGCATTTTATTTCCAAGTTTTTTTTTAAACTGAATTCAAATTCTCAAACGGCCGCTGTGGGATTTGAACTCACATTCTCTAGATTATTAGTCCAGGCCTTTGGATTACTCGTCCGGTAACATAATCACTACAGTGCCATACCCTCTGCACTGTCCTGGGTCCACCTGAATCTGCCCTGAGGAATCCTCCACTGGCCCTATACAGTCCGTAATGGCCCTCTGATGACCAGTATAGCTGAAAAAGACCATGTTATTGCTACCACAGCTATCCACTGTCATCTTTTTCTCTGGCTTTCTGCATTAGCTTATGTTATAATAGGTGAATGATAACAAATAAATACAGGTACCTGCAGCCAACTTCTTGAAGCAGTTCATATTAATGGCACTTACCTTGTTTATCTTTAGGTGTTGCTGTATGACAGAGGAAATGTGTCAACCCTAAAGAGCATAGACAAGTTTTTGCAATGTGCAAAAAAGACCACAAAACTGACCCCTCTAAGGTACAGCATTAAAAGCTTATGTGTCATTTGATATAAGTGTGTACAATTTGGGTTTGGTATTTTTCATTGATGAAATGAGTGACTGTTCTAGCAAAGTGAATATAATACACAGGTGAGTGTACAGGCCCACTAGTGATGTACAGTGACGGCTACATAATGTCAGGTGAGAGATGAACAGCGGAGGAGAATTACCCAGCGTGTCTTGAAATAAGAACGCCCGCGTAGGTGAAAGTGAGTTAAAAGGCCCCGTCACATTTTGGGATTTCAGACCATTTTTCCATGGAAAGTATCTTGGTGTGATTTATATCAAAAGTGTTACCTTTAAATTAAATTCAAGGATTAAAATTGCCATAGTAACCAGAGGATTGTGAGGGATTGGGGGAGGGGGAGGTGTTTTAAAGCTCGATGGACAATTTTGTGGAATATTGCTACTTGCATCCCACTTTGAACTGGGACAATAAGAGTCAATTGACTCATCCCAGGCAAGACAGAACCATTCATATTGAGAATAGCAGGAGTAATTTTCTTGGGACCCTCACCCGGGGCGGTGGGGGGGGCGGGTGGTGGATGGGTGTCAGTGGCTGGATAATTGTGGATTGTAAAGCAAGTCAAGAGACTCAGATGACAAGCTTTCCATTTCTTTCATAAATTCGTGAGGGGTTTTGGAAAAAACATTGATTTCGAGTTGCTTTTTGCTCCCTGCATTAGTTTCTGTTGATGTGGACGGGGCCATTTTTGCATGTTAAGATTTTATTTTAATGAGACTTTTCCCCAATATTGTTACTCGCTACTGCAATTGATGTTTCAGAAACCCATGTGCTAAGGATGGGAACTCCTTTGGGGGTTACATGATTTAGATAAGGAGAATAAGTCCGTGATGGAATACCGAATTCAGGTGTGGCAATGCTGGAGGCATAATGTCCACACTGATCATTACCCCACGGTCCATGTTTACCGACCCAGACATTCCTAACTAGGCACGTCCATAGGAGACCTGTCATCTGCTTCACCAGGGAGATCAGCCAGGCAGCCGTCTGCTGCCAGGCTGATTTACAGCCAACTTCTTCATTGGGGGAATGGCTTTTTCTGTAGCTGTGAAGATTACAACAGCGTCACGGTGCCAGATCCTTCCAAGCTGTTGCAGCAGACATGTCCATAGATACGTCCAGCAGGTCACAGAGACGGTGTTTCCCTTCATCATCACCGTCACTGTGGAAAGGAGGCTTCAGCTGGACCAGGTCCAGAACTTTTACCTGGCACAGGGCTCCAAAGAGAGTGCAGTAGATGTCATCCATGTGGGCAGCCTAGATCCCTCCTTGAAAGAAAGAACTTGCACTTATATAGCGGCTTTCGCGACCTCAGGACGTCCCAGAACACTGAGCAGCCAATTAGTTACTTTTGAAGTGTTGTCACTGTTGTAATGTAGGAAACAGCAGCCAATTTGCGCATAGCAAGGTCCCACAAACAGCAATGTGATAATAACCAGATAATCTGTTTTAGTGATGTTGATGCAGCATGCACGTAGGTTCTAGCACTGCTGGTTCTGAGCACACTTTTCGACATTTATGTGCCACAGTTCAAGTTAATTATACGCCCCACAATAAGCTTTTTGTGCAGCAGCAGAATGTGTAGAAAAGGGGAAAGGTTGTCGCCATGTTTTGCATAATACCTCCTTGAGAGTGTTGCAGCTCACATTGTTGATCTGCGTCTTTTGTGCTATAGCTCAATAGTAATGATGTCTGCAAACACAGTTTCACTTACCTTGGTATTCCTCCTGACAACCAGTAATCCTCCTCCTCATTTGCCAGGATCGTGAGAGACTGCATTCACTCTCTAAGCTGTCTCGATCCAGACAGCTTGCACCTCCGCTATCGCAGGAGAGTGATTTCCTGCTCCATTCCTTTGCAGCACTTCATGCAGAAAGCCCTCCCAAGCATCCTCGATATAATGGGTCACTTTTCCCAACCTACCTGCATGCACACGTTTTCCTAAGACACACTTGTAAAAACTCTGAAAACAACAATCACTAATTGTTGCAGAGAGAGAGAGAACATTTTTTTCACCAAACCCAGCTGCAGGCTAGGCCTTTTGTATCCATTCTTTACGCGCAGGGAGTCCATTAAAATGCAGTAGAGTCTAATGTCATAAAATTTGGCAACACTGGCCCTTCCTGCTGCCGGCACAAGCATAGACGCAATGGACAGGTGCGGCTCTGGTCTTTCTCATTTGGGCTTGCGGGGCTGTGAAATGAACGAGAGACACACAGACATACAGACTTGCATCTGTACAGCACCTTTCACGGCCTCCGGATGTCCCAAAGCGCTTTACAGCCAATTATATACTTTTTTTGAAATATAGGGGGAATTTTAACCCCCCGAGAACGTGGGGGTTGGGGGCAGGTGGGCAGTGAAAACACCAAGTTTTGGGAGCGGGACCGCATCCCGGCTCCAACGTGCCCACTTCCGGGTTTGACCCAGACGCATTAGGGTATGCGCGCAACGGACACTTAAAGCCGGTGGCCCGATATTTAAAGGGCCAATTAATGCTGTTGAAGCACTTAAGACGATTACATCTTTGTGTATTCAGCCAAACAAACAATTTTTATTTTCCCTGAACGTGTCTCCTGTGGCCTCTGAAACACATCAGGAGGCGAGTTGCAGCCAGCCCTCATTTGGACCTTTAAACCAGTGATTGACATGTGAATAAAAGGTGAGTTTTTGCAGCAGGACAATCAGTTCTCTCAGAGAAACATTTGGCTGGGAGTTCATTGTGTTTAGACTCAGATTTCTTTGTTCACACTCAGAATTCTTGTGTTCAGACATATTTACCTACATTTTGGACCCCCTCAAACTGACAACATCAGGATGGGGGGGCGCAATGTATTTATTCAACAGTACATCTGAGGAGGAGGCACATCACCATCCGCGGCAGGCAAGGCGTGCAGGTACACAAGACAGAGGTGCACCACAAGGACCTGCAGAGGAGCAGAGAGGGGACCAATGGAGAGGACGAGGTCGCAGGAGGCACTACCCACCAGAGAAGGTCTACAGGCAGAGGCTGAGCTTCCTGGACCTCTTTGAGGAGCAGTGCCTACACAGGGCTCAGACTGAGTCGCCAGGTGGTCGCAGACATCTTCATGGCTCTTAATGCAGAGCTGCTCCCGGCTGGACCTGGTGTCCACGCATTGCCCGTCGCAATTAAAGTCACCACTGCCCTCAATTTCTTCACCTCCAGATCCTTCCAGGGCACCACCCGTGACATCGCCAGGTTGCCTAAGTCGTCTGCTCTCAAGTGTATACGACAGGTGACGGATGGCTGGTTTGCCAGGGCATCCAACTACATCAACTTCCCCCGCGACGACATCAGCCAGACTGAAAGGGCAGTGGGTTTCCACACTCTGGCTGGCTTCCAATGGGTGCAAGGCTCAATTGATTGCACACATGTAGCAATCTGAGGACCTGCACACAAGCCAGGAGAGTTCATCAACCAAAAGGGAAATCACTCCATCAATGCACGGTCGGTTCGTGACCACCAGAGGAGGTTTCTGCAGGTGTGTGCCAAATTCCCTGGCAGCAGCCATGGTTCCTTCATTTTACACGAGTCCAACATCCCGGCCCTCTTCCAAGCACAAAACGGACTTAAGGGCTGGCTCCTTGGAGACAAGGGATACGCCCAGACGTGGCTCATGACACCTGTGAGAAGTCCCACCAATGAGGCACAGCAGCGGTACAACGACAGTCAAATCACCACCAGGTCTGTCATTGAACAAGCCATAGGATTGCTCAAGATGCGCTTCAGGTGCCTGGATCGATCTGGGGGAGCCCTTCAGTACTCACCGGTGAGGGTGTGCAGAATAATAGTCGTGTGTTGCGTCCTGCACAGCATCACTCAAGGAGACGGTTACAGGTGGAGGAGCTCGAACGCGTTCTTGAAGCATCCTCATCTGCTGGTAACATTGAAGAAGAAGGTGATGAGGACGAGGACGATGACGGGAACCCATCCCAGAGCAGCGGCACACATGGCTGCTCCTGATGCCAGGGATGCACTCGTATCTACCAGGTTCTCATAATGAGATTTGCAAACTGAAAAATGTGAACTACTCAGACCGCCTGGAACAACCACCGCCAACACCAGCTCCCCCCACACCCCACTGTTTGCACAAAACAGTCCTTCAACCACACATACACCCATGTACACGCAGCCAATGGGTAGCATAATACCTTGACGTTCATGATGAAGCACATGAATGGACTCAAGAATGGGCAAAACATGGCAGTGGTGGTGAGAATTATAACATTTAATGTGCCTTTAACAAAAAACAAATATAAATGAAAAACATGACATTCCGTCAGACACCCTTGTGCACACCCCTGGCGATTACAAAATCTTCGCCTTCCTTTTCCAATCGCTTCTACCTGGTGCATCCCCTGTGGCTTCAGCAGAGGTAGTGTCACGTTGCTCCGATTCATGCCCTGACTGCATAGATGCTTCCGGCCTATGACCCCTGGGTTTTGGAGCCCGTGAGGGCCCCTCCAAAGACTGTTCCGCCTGTGCAGGGGCCGACTCGGGAGGAGGCAGCATTGCAAGTACTGGTTGAGGGGGGGACAATGGGTGAAAAGTGAGAGCGCTTTGAGTGGCGTCCCCACTTCCATGTCTGCTTTCACCATCATCCCTCTCCTGGGCCAGTGCAACATCACTTCCACCACTCTGCTGGACAGCAGGCTGGTGAGGAGATATGGCGCTTTCTAAGGCCACGGATGAAGTTTCTGTCTGCCTGTTTAAGGTGGCAGATATGTTGGTATCCAGAGTCCGCACGGCCATTGTCAAGGCCTTCATGGACTTGTTTGAGAGCCATGCTTGAAGCTCAATGGAGGCTGCCAATCTCTCCATCGCAGACATTCCTGCACTTACCCGCGCCACCAATCCACTATCGATGGAGATGGACTCCTCCATCCCATCCGCTGTTGTGGAGAGTGCGCCTGACGCCTTTTCCATTACCTCGCAAAGGTGGAGCTGTACCTCGATCATTCTCACTCTCAACGATGGCCCCCGGGGTTGATCATCTGGGTCCAGCTGAGCAGAGAGGAGTGTGCCCCCCGACACGAACTCTCCACAGTTTCCCCTGCCACCAGTGTCTGCTCGTGCTCATTTGTGAGTGTTGAATCACCAGGTGACAACCCAACTATCTGCCTAACAGGACCCACCGAAGTGCCAGTATCTGCGCTGGCACATGGTTGGATGTGATGTGACGGTGCACCCTCAGGCATGGAGCTCCTTTGAGGAATTGCCCTTTTCCATGGCGTGTGCCTCCTCATCAATCCTTGAAGGCCCTGGAAGAGAACATAAAGCAATATTAAAAATCATTGCAGAAGTTAGTTTGCAGTGAACATACTGAGGTGTGCAACAGGTCAATCATTGATAACATCAATTCATGATTTGTGTGAAGGATGTTAAAGTTCTGTCACCAGCCGTCTGTGGGTTGCCAGTCTCGCCATCTCCGACGGCCAGGCATTCAACCATACGACTTATGTCCATGGCTTCCTCCTCCGCATCTGTCAGGGGCACTATTTGCGGTGGGCCCCATCCAGTCCTACTCCTCTCCCGTGCATTTTGTGCTCTCTTTTCCTACAAGGGGAGAAAGAACAAACGTGTGAGTGAGTGAGGGTGACGTGTTCACCCAGTGGATGCATTGCTTTGGGTGAGGCTGACAATGAAAGAGATGCATCAGGGAGTGAGTATCAGACAGACTCATCACATTGCATCAGGATTGGGGTGAGTGGGAGTGGTGGATTCACAAATGGGGAGGTGAGGAAGGGCACAGAAAGTGAAGGTAAGTTGATGATGAGACTTAAGTGGGTGTGAGGAGTGATGTGATGGAGCAGGCTTGGCAGGACAGAGTGAGGTGGGGTGGGGTCATGTACACCACAGGATGTAGGTGAATCAATAACTGTACTCACATTTCCTGACCTGGTTAGGCCATTAAAGCGCTTCCTGCATTGCACCCATGACCTTGGGCCACAGTGCTTCTGCTGCTGATCTCCTCTGCCACCTCCAGCCATGCCTCCTTGGTGGCAGAAGCAGGGCACTTCCTGCAATCAGCCGGGTATAGTATCTCCCTCCTGCTTCCGACACCAGCCTATAGCAACTCAAGGGAGGAGTCACTAAAATGGAGTGCTGTGATGCCCTATGATGCTGCGTTTTTGAATTTTCCTCCTTTCTCCTTCAAAACCCATGGTTGCAATGGCCCTTTAAATACTCAATTTCACAGCACGTCATTCGGGTGCACAGTCTGCCCACTGCGTAGCTTGGAGACATGAAACCTGGAAGCAAAATTAAGGGCCTCCAATCACTTGAATTGACACGCCAAAAAATTTCACGGGTTTCCCACGTGACAACTCGCCCCGCTGACTTCCTGTTGCCACATAGTCACTGTTGAAATGTAGGAAACCCAGCAGCTAATTTGCATCCAGCAAGGTCCCACAAACAACAATGAGATAATGACCAGATAATCTGTTTTTCTAGTGATGTTGGTTGAGGGATAAATATTGGCCAGGACACCAGGCGAGATCTCCCCATCCCTTCTTTGAAATAGTGACATGGGATCTTTTACGTCCATCTGAGAGGGCAGACGGGGCCTCGGTTTAACGTCTCATCCGAAAGACGACACCTGCCACAGTGCAGCGCTCCCTCAATACCGCACTGGAGTTTCGGCCTAGATTATGCGCTCGAGTCTCTGGAGTGGGACTCGAACCCACGACATTCTGACTCCGAAGTGAGAGAGAAGGAAAGAAACCGAACCCCGGTCCTTTTTTGAGTGTGTGTTGTGAAGAACCACTTCTTACTATTACAGCAGCCATCGCCACCCATGGCAGCTGCAATCATCCCTTACCCTTTAAAAAGCATTTACTGAGTCTTATTTCAGTTCACATAGACTCTCTGCATTCATCAACCTCTCAACCTGCAGCAGCATAATTCCTTTCAAGCTGTTTTCATGTTAAAACCTCTGCCAGCACTATTGTCATCACACTCGGCTTTAGTACATTCACTGAATATACCATGGCAACTGCTTTAATGAGCAGTAATCTCTGTGGATAAAAATGTTTGAAAGCAAATGAGAAAAAAAAGGTGTCATTTGTACATGATTACATGGATTCCAGTAAATGTTTATTTACCTCACGATAAAATGTAGAACAGTTGGATTAGTTGTTACTATGCTTCACTTTGAATTCAAATTGTATTAAGATATATGATTGGACAAGATGTGGGTTTGAGTCGTGTCTACGTTTTAAATTTCAAAAGTGGATTTCTAATGGTTTCCAACAACTGATAATGATTGAGTTACAATTTGAAGTCAAAGCTATCGTTGGGTTTGGAGGAAAACACACACATCAACAACTTGCATTTATATAGCGCCTTTAACGTAGTAAAACATCCCAAGGTGCTTCACAGGAGCGTAATGAAACAAAACTTGACACCGAGCCACATAAGGAGATATTAGGACAAAAGCTTGGTCAAAGAGGTTGGTTTTAAGGAGCGTCTTAATGGAGGAGAGAGGGGCGGAGAGGTTTAGAGAGGGAATTCCAGAGCTTAGGGCCTAGGCTGCTGAAGGCACGGCTGCCAATAACAGAGCGATGAAAACCGGGGATACGCAAGAGCCAGAATTGGAGGAGCGCAGAGATCACGGAGGGTTGTAGAGCTGGAGGAGGTTACAGAGATAAATGTAGCACAGTTGGATTAATGGAGGGATTTGAAAACAAGGATGAGAGTTTTAAAATCGAGGCGTTGCCAAATCTGGAGCCAATGTAGGTCTCCAAGCGCAGGGGTGATGGGTGAATGGGACTTGGTGTGAGTCAGGATACAGGCAGACACCCACACGCACACGCCCTTGGAATGGGACTTGGTGTGAGTCAGGATACGGGCAGACACCCACACGCACACGCCCTTGGAATGGGACTTGGTGTGAGTCAGGATACGGGCAGACACCCACACGCACACGCCCTGGGAATGGGACTTGGTGTGAGTCAGGATACGGGCAGACACCCACACGCACACGCCCTTGGAATGGGACTTGGTGTGAGTCAGGATACGGGCAGACACCCACACGCACACGCCCTGGGAATGGGACTTGGTGTGAGTCAGGATACGGGCAGACACCCACACGCACACGCCCTTGGAATGGGACTTGGTGTGAGTCAGGATACGGGCAGACACCCACACGCACACGCCCTTGGAATGGGACTTGGTGTGAGTCAGGATACGGGCAGACACCCACACGCACACGCCCTGGGAATGGGACTTGGTGTGAGTCAGGATACGGGCAGACACCCACACGCACACGCCCTGGGAATGGGACTTGGTGTGAGTCAGGATACGGGCAGACACCCACACGCACACGCCCTTGGAATGGGACTTGGTGTGAGTCAGGATACGGGCAGACACCCACACGCACACGCCCTTGGAATGGGACTTGGTGTGAGTCAGGATACGGGCAGACACCCACACGCACACGCCCTTGGAATGGGACTTGGTGTGAGTCAGGATACGGGCAGACACCCACACGCACACGCCCTTGGAATGGGACTTGGTGTGAGTCAGGATACGGGCAGACACCCACACGCACACGCCCTGGGAATGGGACTTGGTGTGAGTCAGGATACGGGCAGACACCCACACGCACACGCCCTTGGAATGGGACTTGGTGTGAGTCAGGATACAGGCAGACACCCACACGCACACGCCCTGGGAATGCTCTTTATGGGAGCTGTCTATTTAATCATAATGTGGAGATGCCGGTGATGGACTGGGGTTGACAATTGTAAACAATTTTACAACACCAAGTTATAGTCCAACGATTTTTATTTGAAATCTACAAGCTTTCGGAGGCTTCCTCCGAAACATTTACCTGAGGAAGGAGGAAACCTCCGAAAGCTTGTAGATTTCAAATAAAAATCGTTGGACTATAACTTGGTGTTGTAAAATTATTTAATCATAGTATTGGCTATTTGGGGATCAGAAAGATTATAAAAATCATGCACAAGACAGACGATCTGCATTTTCAACAACATAGTGTTTGATTTAGACTTTGGTCTGATTTATACTGTCATTTTATGAAACTACTACACGCAGGAAATAATGTTTTGATTGTTTTGCTTTTGAACCAAGCAGGTGCTCAGCAAAGAGACAGTTTTCTTCCAAGAGAAGACTGAAAGTGCCGAGGCTGCATTGTGCACTGGGAAAGTATTAGGAATGGCACTTAACCTTCTGGTTACTGTGCAACTGTAAAAGTTATCAGGATATAAAAACTGTTGACATTTGCATTTTTTTAGTAATAACTTGTGGTCTAATTTTCTTTGTATCTATAAATGGTATAATTAAAGGGGAAGTTAATTAAAACTGCAACAAAATCCTAAATGTTAAAAGGTGCAGGTCTTTACCCTCACTTCTTTGATCCCACATTTTGTGCTTTAACAAGTGTTGTTCAGACTCTCCCTGTAAGAAAACATTTTATGTTCCTTTACTGTGACTCCTTGAACGCAGACCTTACCTTTATCATAGAATCATAGAATGATACAGCATAGAAGGAAGCCATTGGGCCCATCAGTGCTGACTTGTCAGTATGTTTCAAACAAATGTGATATTTTATTGCCTTTATCAGTATTCTAACTGATATTATATACAGGATACAAATGTCACATATGTGATGTGAATTTTTAAAAATATTGTATTGAGATTATAATGCTGTCAATCTTTTATATACTGCTGTGTGTAATAATGTTTTCAAAAAAAAAATTTTTTTAAGTTTCCGAAGCAGCTAATTTTTTTTTCTCTTGCCAATTTTACCCTCTCCCCTTCTCTCTCCTGAATACATCAGCTCTTTGCTGGGTACAGTTTCACAGGTGCTGGCATCCTCCTGCACCTTGCTCAAGTGGCCCTCTTTCAGGTATGAGCCTAGGTAGTGAGTATCAGCTGGTTACTTACAATTGGAGGGAATCACAGCCAAGTCTGTTCCTCTTCTCAAGCCACTGTTGATACAGCGTTCCAGCAGGGGACACTAGATAACAATTAGAAACAGGAATCATTATTGACAATCTGCCTCTCTCCAACCCAGGATGGCTGAGGCCCTGGCTGAGATCAGCTAAGTCAGCACTGGTTGGGAATCAGGCATGAGATCTTTCTGGTCTAAAATCTTTCTGAGATCTTCTGGTAGCTCCAAGATGTCGATGGCAGCTCTGAACCATGCCGATCCCCTGCAGTAGACTCGGGTCCGGTTATTCACCTGATAAGCTGACTGAATCCTCAGGGTGGGCCTGCAGCCGATTCTCGAAAATGATTTAGCAGATATGCTTGACAATTCTGATTTAATTCACTTTTAACATATTTTAAATTTAAACAAATTGCTTTTGAAAAGACGTGAAACAGGTGGACACTAGTCAGGAAATTGGGAAACAAATGTGTGTCTTAATTGGAATCAGCATAGTTTTATAACATACTGAATGGGGATGTTTACATTTCAGTTAGCTATCTCTCCATCAGTAATTTTCAGCTGCATGATCCTAATTTGAATAATGTGGACCCTATCTACTTTTCCCAGGGGCAGCTAATGATGCACATATTGCTCACAGCATACTCTTTCTTATTCTGCGTGTGGATTGGAAGTTATATTGACATCCATCTCACATTTTAGCCAATAGTGTATAATTAATTCCACAGCATATATTAAGGAATGGTTATGAGTCAAATTGTAGGGGAGAGGGGACCACAAGCACACTTAAAGCAGTAACAGACATAATCTACCTGATCCTACAATTAGATTACAGACTTCTTTCTTCTGATCCTTTATTTCTAAATATCTACTAGGCCCACCTTCTGTTTATAATTACAATGTTACAATCTGCATTGTTTTATCCCTTGCACTACACAGACAATGTTTACATGTTCCCACCAGGCCTAGAGACCTAATGCTTTACATAGGATTTGATCTATCTGTCTGTCTTCCTTGAGGAGGGGCAGGTTGGCCTCATCAGGTCAAAGTAGCTCTAAGACGACGATGGCCACATGGAACCATGCCGTTCCCCCGCGGTAGACTCGGTAACCCAATACCTGAACCAGGTAGGGGCCTCCATACCTCAGAGCACGGTTGAGGATGGACTAGCCAGCCTGGCTCATGAATGGAACCTAGAGGGTTAGATTTGTCAACTGAGGGATGGGATTCTTTCCACTCAGCTCCAGATAATGCACATAAACCAACATCCCATCAAGTAGGGTCTTCCTGGATGACCTAGCAGCAGGAAACCTTTCCAGTATACGCTGCAAGGGTTTAGCTGGTTAAACTCCAGCAGTACCAATGACTCTGCCAGACTGCACCTAAGTTCTCTAGGTGGGGTGTGACTCTATGGGAAGAGCGTGCACTCCACGTTGGGCAAACAGAAACCTTACAGGTGCGACTAGATTTCTCAGTAGCTTGATCTTAAATCTGGTGAGGAGTTTCTGCAAGTGTCAGATTTACAGTGCCAATTTGGTCCTTCGGTCCTTTTCATTGTCAGATATTTTTTTTTTTAAATATCCCTCTTACTAAGTTTGACAAAGTCTGTTCCACATGTCTACTCTTCAAATGTTGAAAAAACTTTTTGTTACCAATAACTTCTGGTCCTGTGATGACTGTTTATTTAAGTTAAATGACCTGATTGCATCTATAGTATTCACTCATTTGAGCATTTTAAAGACCCATACCCTAGCCCCCTCTCAATGTCTCTCTTCTCCACTGCACACCAGGTCAGTGTGATGAGCTTCTTTCCATAATTTAGTATCAAGCCCTAGAATCATCCTTGTTGTTTTTCTTTGAATCTTCTCCAGTGCATCACTTTACTATGCTGGTAAGATTGAGAATCCCTACCTTAATATTTTACCGAAAACTGACCACGTAGGGATTCTCAAGATGTCCCAAAGTGCAAAGTGTATTCCAAGTGTAGCCTCATCACTGAGTTCTATTAACCTGTTTCAGCTACAGATGTATCTCAGTTTGTGGATAGTCTTGTTTGGAGCAGTCTGGCACTGCCATTCAGCTAATAGAATCATAGAAATCATAGAAACGTTACAGCACAGAAGGAGGCCATTTGGCCCATCGAGTCTGCACCAGCACTTTGCAAGAGCAATCCAGCTAGTCCCATTTCTCCGCCCTATCCCCGTAGCCCTGCAATTTTTTTCCTTTCAAGTACTTATCCAGTTCCCTTTTGAAGGCCATGATTGATTCTGCCTCCAACACCCCCTCGGGCAGTGCATTCCAGATCCTAACCACTCGCTGTGTAAAAAAGTTTTTCCTCATGTCACCTTTGTTTTTTTTGCCAATCACCTTAAATCTACGTCCTCTGGTTCTTGACCCTTCTGCCAATCGGAACAGTTTCTCTCTATCCACTCGAACTAAACCCTTCATGATTATGAATACCTCTATCAAATCTCCTCGCAACCATCAACATCTGTTGTTTTGAGGAGAGGAGCAGGAAACTGAAAAGGTGCTTTTAATTAAACTTGAAAATGTATTTACAGTTCAGTTAAAGTTTGTCAAACAGGATGACACCAAATCCTATTTACAAGATATAAAACATGGAATAACCATAGTTTATAGTTACACCCAAATTTTCCATCTTTGCCATTAGACCCTCATCTATTGTGTACATATATTCTTCTGATGCCAATGCGCATTACCTCATCTTTTTCCAGACTTAATTACATCTACAAATCCATAACTCATCCATTTAAATTGTTTGAATACCATTACTTCACATGATATATCAACTCGTATCGTTTATAAGCAGTATGGCCAGTAGACAAGCTGGAACAAACCCTCTTGGAATTTCACCTTTGACTTCCCTGCACCTCTAGATGGAGCTTTGTGCATTCATTATGACCTTGTGGTTTCTGTTGCCAAGTCAGTTTTCAACCCAACCAGCTAGTTTGCCATTACACATAAGCCGTTTAACAATTCGTGCGTGGCCTTATTTCACCACGCGTTTCTCAGTCCGCCTTCAAAAAGGTTTGGGGAAAACATGCGCAAGACGCAATATCTAGTTCAGATCATCCAGGGGTCATCTTGTTACACCACTGGCTTATTCTCTCATTTGATTGAATATTGGGCAGTACAGGGTCACCCCAAATGTAAGATGCTCAGATCGCTTATGGGAATGACCAGCACTGCACCATCCCCGGGAGAAAATCTAAATTTGTAACATTACTCGTTTGGTTAACTTCCTCAAATAATTCCAGTAGAGTAACCAACTGCCTCTAAAACATCCTACTTCCCATTATGGCCTTAATGTGCTTTAGGTGAACATTGATAGAATCCTGTAAAATGCTTCTGAGCATTTTCCTCACCACTGATACTGGACTAAAAGGTCAATAATTCCCTGATTCCTATCTCTTGCTCCTTTTTCCTCAATGTCAAGAATGCATATGCCACTCTTCAGAACCATGTGACTGAGCTATAACGCATGTACTTAATGGAACAATCAAACTATCAGCCATGCCTTGCCTGTTTCTTCACTTACTTTATTGTGGATCTTGTGCTGTACCCCAAGTGGTTCAACGGTTCTGAAGGCACTTTATACTTTGTCTATATTCATAGCACACCATTGACCTATGTTGTAGGTTACTAAGCCACCTTGACTGGATCTGGGAATTTTGGTATTGGTAAGCATTTTGATGAAAAAAATACATGTTACTATTAACCATTCAGGATGCAGTGATTTAGCTTTATATTGTGAGACATTCAACGGCATTACCATCGCCGAATCCCCCACCATCAACATCCTGGGGGTCACCATTGACCAGAACCTTAACTGGACCAGCCATATAAATACTGTGGCTACAAGAGCAGGTCAGAAGCTGGGTATTCTGTGGCGAGTGACTCACCTCCTGACTCCCCAAAGCCTTTCCACCATCTACAAGGCACAAGTCAGGAGTGTGATGGAATACTCTCCACTTGCCTGGATGAGTGCAGCTCCAACAACATTCAAGAAGCTCGACACCATCCAAGATAAAGCAGCCCGCTTGATTGGCACCCCATCCACCACCCTAAACATTCACTCCCTTCACCACCGGCGCACTGTGGCTGCAGTGTGTACCATCCACAGGATGCACTGCAGCAACTCGCCAAGGCTTCTTCAACAGCACCTCCCAAACCCGCGACCTCTACCACCTAGAAGGACAAGAGCAGCAGGCACATGGGAACAACACCACCTGCACGTTCCCCTCCAAGTCACACACCATCCCGACTTGGAAATATATCGCCGTTCCTTCATCGTCGCTGGGTCACAATCCTGGAACTCCCTTCCTAACAGCACTGTGGGAGAACCGTCACCACACGGACTGCAGCGGTTCAAGAAGGCGGCTCACCACCACCTTCTCAAGGGCAATTAGGGATGGGCAATAAATGCCGGCCTCGCCAGCGACGCCCACATCCCGTGAACGAATTAAAAAAAAACAAAATATACAAATGGGCATCAAAAATGACCTTGAACCTTTTCTCCTTATAAAACATCAAGACGTTCTCTTGTATTGATATTGGAAGCATGTGCCATCAGCATAAGTCACTCTCCCTCCCCAAATTCACTGTCCTCTTTAGATGATTATAGCGTGTGTTTTAACATTCAGCAGCATACGTCTAGCTCCAAGCATCTGTTCCTCACTGATGGATAAGAAGACCAATTACTGCCGACATTTGTGCAGATGCTATCAACAGCAAAGTGCAGCCTCGCACGTAGTGACTCTAATCTGTTATATTTTATTCCTCTACCTTTATTCAATTTCTCCTTTTGATTTTCAGAAGAACATTTATTCTTCTGTTTCTTCCCAAGGAACATTGAGTACAAGGAGAATTTTTTTAAAAATGCAACAAAAACAATAACTTGCTTTTATAGAGCATCTATAATGTAGAAAGAAACATCTCGCGGCTCCTCACAGAAGTGTAATCAGACAAAAATGTAACAGATGGAACTTCCCAACTACAAAACTCATTTACAAATGACACTAACACTTGCACACTTTCCTGGGTACGTGACTGTAGTTGCTTTAATGTGTCTTTCATGTATTAGTTTTTATTTTACAAAAATGGTGATTGGATGGTAAGTGCAGTCTCTTGACTGCAATAATCAACTTTGAGTGGTTTGGGTTCAGAGCTGTACAAAAGTGGTTTATTGCAATGTGCTGGTGACTTGATGGGCTAAATTTTGCATGGATGTGTTGCTAGTGCCTGGAACTGTCGTACTTCAGGAGATACGACTGCAACTGCAAATCTATGCTCCATCATTCTGCTCTTTCTATTCTGTGCTATTGTTTCTCCCATCACCATACCACCGTTCATATCGTGTAGCATGCAGCTAAAAGACTGCGTTCAGGGCTGGTTATTTTTTAAATAAATGTGAGGCTCCAAATCGTCCTCCTTTCCAATTGTATCTATTATTTCATTTTCTTTGATTTATATTAACACAAACACTGCTAGCTGTATTTTTTTTAATATTCCTCAAGATATGAGCATCACCAATAAGCAGGTAAGGACAACAGGTTTCCTTCCCTTGAAGGGCATTAGTGAACCAGTTGGGTTTTTACGACAATCTGACACTTTTACTGATGCCAGCTCTTTATTTCCACATTTTTAAAACTGAATTCAAATTCTCAAATGGCCACGGTAGGATTTGAACTTGTGCTCTCTAGATTATTAGTCCAGTGATATAACCACTACACTACCACACCCTCCCGAAACGAAGTGCTTGGATAGTCAGTATGATATTATTGACCATTAATGCTTCAGCTAGAAATGAGGTGAGTATTATTTTTTTAAAAAGAGAAGTTCCTTCTGGTTTGTCTGTTGGCAATTAAACCCAATCCTCATTTAATCAGACAAATGGATAATATACCTTTCTGCTGGTATTCATATCTTGTAGAGAAAGATGTTACTGATCAAAGTATAAACAGTAATCATTCATAAAGAAAATGGAAACCTGGCAATAGAAAATTGTGTCTATGTTCAATCATCCTTTATTGTAGGCTTCTAGGCTCTTATAGCTACTTTTACCAATATCATTGATAATGTTGCCTAAAGCAAACATGTCACGTTGATATGGTATCGTAGGATATTGGAATGCCAGTGATTAGTGCCACAGAGCAACTGAATACATGGATGATTCCCGTGTGTCTCAGTTGTTTTGAGACCACTGTGGGAGGGTGAGAGAGGATAGGAGGCAACGGGCGAGGGGATTGGAGTTGACGAGCGAGCGGACAGTGGGCGAGGGGACAGGAGTGCGAGGACAGGAAGTGACAGGCGAGAGGACAGGAGGCAAAGAGTGAGAGGACATAGGGCAATGGGTGAGAGGACAGGAGGTGAGGAGTGAGAAGACGGAGAGGGCGACGGGCGAGGGGACAGGTGGTGACAGACGAGAGGACAGGAGGTGAGGAGTGAGAGGACAGAGGGTGACGGGCGAGAGGACAGGAGGCGAGGAGTGAGAGGACAGGGAGAGGACAGAGGGTGACGGGCGAGGGAACAGGAGGCGAGGAGTGAGAGGACAGAGGGTGACGGGCGAGAGGACAGGAGGCGAGGAGTGAGAGGACAGAGGGTGACGGGCGAGAGGACAGGAGGCGAGGAGTGAGAGGACAGAGGGTGACGGGCGAGAGGACAGGAGGTGAGGAGTGAGAGGATGGGGGAGAGGACAGAGGGTGACGGACGAGAGGACAGGAGGCGAGGAGTGAGAGGACGGGGGAGAGGACAGGAGGCGAGGAGTGAGAGGACGGGGGAGAGGACAGGAGGCGAGGAGTGAGAGGATGGGGGAGAGGACAGGAGGTGAGGAGTGAGAGGACGGGGGAGAGGACAGGAGGCGAGGAGTGAGAGGACGGGGGAGAGGACAGGGAAAGGGCGACGGGCGAGGGGACAGGAGGCGAGGAGTGAGAGGACGGGGGAGAGGACAGAGGGTGACGGACGAGAAGACAGGAGGCGAGGAGTGAGAGGACAGAGGGTGACGGGCAAGAGGACAGGAGGCGAGGAGTGAGAGGACGGGGGAGAGGACAGGAGGCGAGGAGTGAGAGGACGGGGGAGAGGACAGAGGGTGACGGGCGAGAGGACAGGAGGTGAGGAGTGAGAGGACGGGGGAGAGGACAGAGGGTGACGGACGAGAGGACAGGAGGTGAGGAGTGAGGGGACGGGGGAGAGGTCAAGAATAGATCGTGCTTGTGCAGCCACTGCAGAGTTGTAGCCAGGAAATACATTGTACATCTGCCCACTGTTGGTTCATGACCCGGGTAGCCCAGCAAACAGGAAGGAAAATCATTCACACAATAGACAGCAGGTTTGATTTTATGAGGTTATGTTCTGCTGATGATCTGCTGCTTCCTATCATCCATTACTAACACTCAGTCATGCTGACACCATGTCTTGAATAACAGATCGACTTTATTATACAAATCAAATCTTCACTCCTATAATTTTCACTGTTTCCTAACTCGGATATTATTAATTAGCTAAACAAGCACACCTTTACATAATTACTAACTTCATAATGTGGAGATGCCGGTGATGGACTGGGGTTGACAATTTTCATTTTTCAAATCGTTCACCTGACGAAGGAGGAAGCCTCCGAAAGCTTGTGAATTTAAAATAAAATTGCTGGACTATAACTTGGTGTTGTAAAATTGTTTACAACTTCATAATGAACAGACACTCAGTGTATCATTCTTGCAAGTCTCACAGCAACTTTAAAATGTCTCTGGATTTTCAGCAATATCACAATAGGCAATGATGTTTTCTAAGCACTGAATGATACAATGAGGTTGAATGTTATAATTTGATCTCCGGAACCTGAACTGTTTATTTTTAGCATTTATAAACTTCCCACTTTGTCATACTGTAGTAAATTATTTGTGCTTTGTTCATTTAAGACTGTTGTTTTGCTCTCTGGTTACCCCTTTTCATGACTCTTGTGCTACAAGCTAATTCTTTCTCATCTGTGTTCCAGTTTTTGACTGTATTCAACTCCTGAGCCACTAGTGAGCAAAATAAATTTGTTGCACATAACCAAATTAGTACTGGTGATCTCCAGTGTATGAAAACACAAACTGGTCTGCCAGCAGGTGCTGTCACTTTTACCCCAAAGAGTTTATTACTATTTTCTTTGACCTGTGAGTGAACATTCTCTAAAGTCCATCATTTGATTCTATTCAAGCCAGAGCTGAGCTTTCAACTCCATATCTAACGAAGGGTACCAGGAAATGTGACAGTGTTTGTAAGTGGTCCCAGCAGTATGTTAATGGGCCGGATCTTACTGGAAAAATAACGGCGAGTTCACCACGCAGTCCATTATTAATGTACAAATCGGCCAGCAAGTTCAGGGGATTAAAAGATACGCCATGAGTTGCAAATCTCCAGAATTTGCCAGTTGACTTATGCCGCTCCGCTGTTTGCTTCGCACAAATGGCATCTCGCCCTTAGCATCCCTGTTATTTTCAAGAACTTGCTGGATTTGCACATTAATTGTCCGTTAAACTCGCCACAGAAAGTTAAGCCTGGTAATTATCAGCGTAAGTACCCTTTTCACGATGTGATAATTGTTAATGACTGCCAATCAACCTCGTCTGGCTCAGAAAGGGAACTATTTAAACTGTGGAGTTTCATTCCTTCAGGTAGTGAATTGTTCTCAGATTGTAAAAATGTCACATTTTTAATTTTTAATTTTTTTTTTACTTTTCCTTTCTATCTCTTAACCCAATCTTTCTTTCCCTCTCTTTATTTCTCTTTCTGTACCTGATTTGACTCTAATTCAACCCATTTCCTTCCCCATCGTTCCTTTGTTTCTTTCTCTATCCTTAAATCTCATTGGTTAAGGAGATGCACCGTTGGTCCCACCGTTCACTGAGGTCCCAGATTTTTGAGCTGAAGTGTGCAGGAATAAGTCTAACTAATGGGGCACACCTCGAGATTCCTCGCTGCAGCAAGATCTGGCCCATTATTTGCAATTGGGCCCCGCACACAGAAAGATTTGAAAACCACGGTTTAAATCTGGGGTCCCTGTCGTTGGTCACATTTTATTTGTCAAAAATCACAAAATGAGGGATAAGTAGGTAAAAGCACAGATAAAGCCATTGCAACGTCTTTTTTTATAAGAGTGGTAGTTTTAAAAAAAAAAGAGCCATCCGTATTGTTGGATGTGGTCGGATAATTGTTTTAAAACATCACCTCACGGGTAGAAAGTACAAATGCACTTGAGCTAATCACTGCCTCTTTTGATTTAGTTCTTGTGGCTTCCATCTAGTTACAGAGGGGGAAAAACAAAAGGACAAAAAGGCAAAACGCAACTGGAAAAAAATCTCAAACTGACTAATGGCATTTGGCCTGTCAGATTAGAATAATGACGGATTGCTTCAAATATCTTTCTGAAGGTTCGCGAACATTCCTGCTGTTTACATGCAGTAAATCAGAGCTGTGTCGGAGTTAGTGAATATTGCCTTGTTATCAATAGTAAAACAATATACCTGTTTTTACCCAATGAATAATGGGAGAAATTCTACTTATTATTAAACTGTATCAATCATAATTCAGTTTTTGGGACATCTATATATATATATATATTGGGTGATGATGCTTTGGAGCAATCTTTTGAGAACCGTTTAATAAATTATATTTTAAAATGGCAGCTCTGCGATAAACTCTAACTAGGGGACGTGCTGCACAATAGATAATGTATTCAGGCACACTGGGGCTTGATTTTAATTTACGGGCGGCCTAGGGGGCGACCAGCCTAGTTGATTTTAACAGACGGGCTTCTTTCACATGCCGTTGGCCAACCAGCAGGGAAGTGGCTGCCTGCCACTTGCTTCGTACTCGGTGAATTTTACAGATTGTGCGAATATCAATTTACCTTAACACACAAGGTGGCTTCTACATGTACTTAACTCGAACCTACTTGACACTCATGAAACCAAAGGGAAGTTTTGAGTTGCAGCCACTAGAGGGCGACACACCTTGTAGCGAGTCCAGTGAGCTCTCCTGTAAATCCAGATATGAGACTGGTTGGCCCAGAAATTCGGGTGCGTCCATTGAATTGACAATTGGGGAAGGCAGAGGCCAGGATCGGGGTGGGGGGGATAGTGGCGGCAACCATGGTGGGTGGGGGAACGATGGCCTGCAACGGGTCGCGTGCTCCGTGGGATCAGGAGAAGCTCCCAGCTCTACATTCAGATAAGTATATTTTAAACACTTGCCTTGCTGGTTGCGGCCTGCTGCGGTCCCTTTAAGGACCGACCGCCTGTTAGGCCCCTTATTTGCATATGTCCAACTAATTTGGTTCACTGCACTTGACATTAAGAAGTGGCTGAGTGCATTGAACACACCAAAGGCCATGGGCCCTGACAACATCGCAGCTGAGGTGCTCAAGAGCTAGCTGCTTCCTTAGCCAAGCTGTTCCAGTACAGCTCTGACATTGGCATCTACTTGATAATGTGGAAAGAGGAATGATGCAAAGGAGGCCAGTATCTGAACAGCAGATAGGGCTAGAGGAAAGTTCAGATTTAGTGGGGTGAGACCACAGAGGGATTGGTAAATGAAGACATGGAGGTTGGTGAGGACAGGGGTGATATGAGTGCCTAGGACTAGGAGGGGACCAAGCATGGGACCTTGGTGACGACATGGCTGTGGGAGGAGAAACTATTGCAGGAGATGTGTGGGACAGGTAGGAGTGGAACTGAGTGAAAGCAGTGCGATAGAGGTGAAATAATGGAAGAGGATGAAGTGGTCAAGTTAGTCGATTGTTGCTGAGAGATTCAAGGAGTTATATGGTGCACCTTAGTCTCAATCACAAAGGATGTTCTTTGTGACTTTTAGCAAAGTGGTTCTGTGCTGTGAGCAGGTCAGTAACTGGACTGAGAGATTCAAAAAGGGAATAAAGGGAACTGCGTGATAACTGCTCATTGAGGACTTTAGAGAGAATAGTGAGGTTAGAGATTGAATAGTAATTGGAGAGGAAGAGGACTCGGGGCTTTTTAAGGAGAGCGTTGATGAAGGCACAATGCTCAAAGAAAGGGTGGACACTTGTAGGACATTGTAGCATTCATTATCTACAGCGTCACTTCCAAATTATGGAACTGTTAATGTGTCCTAAAACTGGCTTTAGAAACTACTGGACTTGTCTTGAATTACCAATTATGTTCTGTCCACAGAGTGACTGATTAATAAAGATTTCATCTGGGTTACACAGTAAATTGATGCAGATGTCAGCAGTAAATTAAGTGGCATGAGCAACTGCTCCCAGTGGAAATGTCTGAGATATGACAATCTGACAAGCTAAAGCATTGACAATTTTCTGAAACAGCAGTGAAGGAGGCAATAGCTGTTGACTGGGATATGTCTTCTATAATTTTGGATTATCAATAATGTTATTTTTGACTTAACAGCTTTCAAAGAACGGCATTTATATTGCACTCTGCTAATGTTCTTTTTTTAAAACTGGTACGAATTTTCATAATGGTACAGGGATAATTATAAGTTACAAGAACAGAAAGAAAAGCAGAATGGAGCAGAAAGGCTGTGATTCATCTGGACAAATGTCCTCATTAACCAGTCTGTGTCATTGATTTTTCTGACTTGCACTGTGCAGGTAATCCTGTTGGTGTCTTATTCTTCTCATTGATTCCATTTTAGAACTTGTATATATTTTTATGAGTACATTTCCAGCAAAACTTGCTCTGAAGGCGCTTGTGATAAGTTTCTTTTGGTATATACTTTCAAGTAGAGTAGCCAGAAAAGAACTACTTGCACTTTTCATGTCCTCCAAACATCGCAGAGTGCTTCCTAACCAATTCATTACTGTTGAAGTTTAGTCACTTTTCTATTGTAGGCACTCACACAGCCAGTTTGTGCACAGCAAGGTTCCACAAATAGCAATGAGATGAATAACCATTTAATCTGCTTTGGTGGTGTTGGCTGAGGGATGAATGTTGATGAGGACATTGGGAGAACTCCCCGCTCTTCTTTGGAAAACTGCCATGGGATCTTTTACATCCACCTGAGAGGGCAGACAGGGCCTCGGTTTAATATCCCATCCAAAAGATGTAGAGAAAACACATTATAGTGTTTTAACATGGTGACCCTTTTGGTATTACAGTTCAATAATTAGGATTATATTAAATCAGGAATTAAATGATTGAGACAAACATAATAACAATAAGGACAGTTTATTTGCATCACAATCAATCACTCGCTACCTAAATACTCTACTGCATCCCCAACAAACAACAGTGTACTACGATTCCACCCAACCCGTATCGTCACGCCTCAAATTTAAAATTCTTATCCTCATGTTTAAATCCCTTCATAGCCTCACCCCTCCCGATCCCTGTAACCTCCTCCAACCCCTGCCCCAAAGTCTCCATTCATCTGACTCTGGCCTCTTGTGCAACTCTCCGTCCCTTCACTGCACCATTGGCGGCCATGCCTTCAGCTGCCTAGGCCCCATGTTCTGAAATTCCTCCCTAAACCCCCGCCTCTCCACATTCCTCTCCTCCTTTAAGGCACTCCTTAAATCCCACCTCTTCGAACAAGCTTTTGGTCAGCACCCTAATCTCTCCTTTTTTGGCTCGCCACCCCAATATTTTTCTGATCTCACCTCTGTGATGCACCTTGCGATATATTTCTATGTTAAAGGTGCTACATAAATGCAAGTTGTTGTATGTAAACTTGTCACACCGTAATTGCTGTAGCGTGTCTGTTTGGCATCTCTCAGCTCCTCAGCCTTTACTGTCAATGCCTGTGTTCCAACTAAATTGTCATAAGTTTTACTATTTAGATATAATAATATAAAAATCAGGACAGAATATTTGATTTTAAAATGAGGTCTGACTCACATCTGCACACACTGTCCAATTATCCACCCCCATCACCCCTTCACTTGAAGATTACATTTGGTTTTGACTCCCCATGTGCCACTCCACAAGAGATCAACTAGTAAAGAAAATAAACTCAAACATTATGAGGTAGCTAGCAGATAGATATTGGCTAGATTTTCCATCTATCGACTATAAACAGCCCTATCCAAAAGGGCTCTTGATCTCACAGATGTTTGCTCCACACTTATAAGGTTCGATTCTGCACTCCCAGTGGAGAGCAGCACTCGCTGGCAATGCTTCTATTGATTTTAATGGGTGGAAAACACTGGGCTATGCGCCTGAAATTCTCTGCAATGCGCTGCCTATGAGCACCATTTCCCGCTGGGAGTGTAGAATTGGCCATGTGCCATAATGTTACACTGATCTGCGCATCTCTGTAGTTTTTCTTCAATTTTATCAATCCTATTTAAACCTCTTATTTTATGAGAAATCTCTTGAGTCTGATGACCACATTAGACACTTCTCAAAGGGTTAACAAAAAGAGAATCAGAGTGCATTTGTTGCATATTCAGTTGTTTGATGAGGTAGATGCTAATGCATAATTTCCTTTGAACAACTCAATAATGGATTTCTCTTGTGTTCCAATTGGTTTGGTCTTTGTGCCATATTGGCAATGTTAGCACAGTGCATACACATTGGCAACTGAAGTTGTGGGCTCATTAGTATTTATAGGGGTGATATTCTAACTTGTAAGCATTAAGGCCCTTTAAGCAGTTCCACGGTTGTAAATTCCTTCCCTTTCTAATAGTGAGTATCTCTTCTTGCCAACAATCCTAAGTTAAAGCTGTAGTTATACTGCATTACCGGTCTGAAACTGGGAGTTGCAGAATGTAATTCATAGTTGGTTAGATCCCTGGCTGTGAATCTCACATCTGCCTCCAGGAGAGGACATGGCATGCTCAGAGCTCCCACTTCCTGGCCATAACTTTTTCATGCTTTTACAGTGCAAGTGGGAGTGTAAGCTCTCTCAAAACGTTAAAAAAAAACTCTATTCAATCTTATAAAAGTGTCCAAAGGGCCTCTGAGCTCATTTTAAAAATCCAGCCTGATACTGCGTTATAATTATAGTCCACGTGCCATCAAACCTAAGCGGACGACCTTCCTAAGATGTCGTTGCACTACAGTGTTTCAGATTTAGTTATATTATCACTTTGACACTGCCGCGGGATGAAAACTCCTTTACTGCAACATAGAAGTGGTAATATAACTACACGAGGACAACCATGTGACAATGTAGTTATTTTTCCTCAGACATGTATATTTTATATAATACTAGCTAATCTCCCATTGCATTGCACTGGAGGAGTTGAGACCACACCCCGTAAATTGCCCCGAACGGCGAATGAACAGTGCTCGCCGCTCCATAGATTTATACTTACCCACTAACTTAGTCTTTACTGAGGGCACGTCCTCGAATAGGAAGTGGAGAAGAGCCCAGCATTAGTTCCAGCGAAGCCAGGACCCACGGGAGAAGTGAGAGGATCGATTGATCTCTCCCCTCGATCAATCAGATTGCAGCATCCTTGAAAAGCCACGAAGAGTCAAAACCTTGAAGTACAAGCTGCGACATGAAAAGCAGTAAGTGAAAACGGCAATAAAATAGTTTGTAAAAACAGCTATCGACAGTGGAAAGAGAGGGTAAGAAATAATCAAATTAAATAAAAGAGACAGAAGGAAAAGGTTTTAAAAAATTTTAATTTAACATTTTTTTTAATGACCAAAAACTATTAAAATAAAGAGTAATGAGTCTCCACATTTTTAAAAGTTAATTTTTAGTTGTTTGGCAGTCATTAAGACTTCCTGCGCTGTTAAAACTTAGTTTAGACCTGGTATTTTTAAGTGTACCTGCTTTGTGGCGATATTAGTTTCCAGTTGGGCAGAAGAGCAAGTTGGCGCTGGTCCGTTGTTTCCACTGATTGCAGCTGGCGATGTCCCTTTAAGGTGAAGCTGTCAGATCACCAGCAAACCAGGAAGAGCAAGTTCCAGATTTCCACGTTCGTCTGCACATGTGCGAACGCTGGAACTTGCTCTTTCATTTCGCCACTAACAACAATGAGCACTGTTGAGCTCATGGTTCTTTTTAAAGCTATTTCCAGCCCGATGTGTAATTTACAGGTGAAGTAGGGTTAGAGGTTGGGGGATAATTTGATCAGGGCAGACAAATATAATTCAGAGACCATTTAATGTCATGCATGCTGCCCTCAATTTTTCTATAATACTTGCATTTAATATTATTATTTATAGTTAAACAGCAAAACTTACAGCAATTTGAGAAGCATAGAGTTTTTGGAATGTAAGAGTGTCTCTGCATTGCAGGTTGAGGAACTGGGAGACACAAAACTGAAGTGTTGCAGTGCCCAACTGGTGGGAGGTTTTATAGCCAGTTTCCATTATATATGTACTCACAAGAATTTATATTTCCCAAAGTTGGCAGGAATTGTGCGCAGACATAAGATTTTTTCAATGTATTATGGTCAAAGCCCCAGTAGCTTTTGTTCCTCAAGTTAATGCAATTATTGATTCTCAGAAAGGCCAGTGATCGTTCATTTGCTGATTATATTTCAACCACCCAGATGGGATTGTGGTTTCAATTACTATCAGGTACCAAAAACGAACAACCCATTTGAATTGCTACCAAAGGCAGACTGATAGACTATGGAATAGGCAGCTTTAAGTTCTCTGATTAACAAACCATCAAGGGAAATGTTTGGAGGAAGAAAGCAATACCTGGACATTAACATCCCGCATCACAAGGTGCAAAAACTGTCGTATTCCCAGTCTGTCTATCAACTTCAAAGGAATGGCTGTAACATAGAGGAATTCACAGGGCAGAAATCTCAGCATTAGTTCCTCACGTCTGATTTGGGGTTGATGTACTGGAAATTCTGTCATAAATGTACAACATCACATGTAGGAGAGAGCCAATCTAAAGCTAGTTGGCATTATTCAAATTGATCAGTTCAACAAAGTACTTTACGAATGCTATTATAAGTTAATAATGTGAGCAGGAAATGAAGTCCGTTTGGAGACCAAAGCCATGTTTGTGAGAAACAAACTGTTCATTTTAGTTAAATGGTTCATAAAATGAAAGACACATTCTACAATAACTAGATGATATTCAATTGCAGGGATCACGATTCTGAAAAAATGTCAACGAAACGGTAAATAATGTTGAATGCCTCTAGATTCGAGAACCCAAACAACCTTACAAGGGTGTTAAAAAGAGTGACTATAATACTGAACGGTCCACTGCACTTTGAGGCCCAATCCCACCAATAAAGCACTCAAATGCAGGAGAACAGGATATCCACGGTCTTTGAGTTAGTTCTCAACACCCAGATGTCCAGTACAAGTAAAATGCAATTAATCTTACTGTGCAATCTCAGAGTAAAGTAAAATAGTTAGTAAGCACTGTGTATAGACAGTACCTTAAACAGCACATCAGTCAGTAAAGTCTCCAATACTTGTGCAGAAATTCTTTTGTACAACAATCTGCAGCTGCACAAATGCCAAAATAGGAAGAGGCATTTCTTCCCTAAACAAAGGAGCAAGATTTAGGCTGCAGATATACTGCCACTTTGGCTTTGATGCCAAGCAGTTTCAGATGTGCATTGTTGCAAAACTAGCAGTATATATTGGATGCCAGTGGTGTAAAACCCCTGATGGAAACCACCTCCCACCAGTCTGAGGTTGCACTGGCTGCTGTGTAACTCCAGTCTAGTGCAAAACTGCATTTTAAAAGTGCCCAGAGGGCCCACTGGAATTCATGAAACTTTTAGCATTTTACATAGAAATGGTTTTAATGTGGTGAGAAAACAGATGCTCCAGCTCCCACACTCTCACAGCATTGAAAATTAAGAGCCCGGGGAGCAGAGCTCTGTGTGTGTGTGTGGGTGTGTGTGTGTGCGCGCGCACACGCACACACACAGCTGCTTTATGGCTGATCTTACTGAAGTTTGGATGGATGCATGTCTAGCAGTATGGTTTTGGTCTGCCGTTTGTGCATTGCACTTCAGAAATGAAAGCCTGCTACCAGTAGCTGCAGGTCTGGAGAGCTGAGCAAAGCAGGTTATTCCCATACAGTGTCCAGTGGGCTGTTTACCTGCCCTTGCTGTTGGTGGATGATGATAGTCTAATATGTAATACCAGCCAAACTGTCAGGAATCATTTAAGAAGATTCCTATAGGAAATTTGAGACTAAAGTGAAAAAGAAGAATGTTATAAATCATACAATAAGTTAGCTGCATAATTGGCATAATTATTAATGGTAGTAGTTGTAATTATGCAGCTCTCACCAGCTGAGCAGCTCAGGGGTTGATCCTGAGACTCAGCTGTTCCAAAATTTGAATTGGTAACCTTGATGATAGTTTGCAAGTGAATGTCTAAGTTTGCAGATGATACCAAGTGATATGGGACAGCAGAATATAGAAATAAAATGTCAGATTCATAGACCCGCAGAGGTTAATCGAATGGGAAGGTGATATTTAGTTTTGAGAATTGTGAAGTAGTATACATTGGTGCTGAACAGCAGACACATTAACAAAATACACTGATAAATAAATTGAGTCAGGAAAAGATCTGTGGGTGTTAATTAACCAAATATTGAAAGCATTGTCACAGTACATGGCTGAGGTAAAAAAGAGAAATAAAATACTGATGTACAAATTGATCTCTTAGCACATAACTCCAAGAAAGTGGGGCTCTGTAAAGGTCACACCAGTGGAATACTGTGTACAGTTGCGGTTGAGACTGTTCTTGTAACGAGATATTAATAAGGTACAACACAAGAGACTCTGAACTAAAGTAAAAAGACAGCAAAGATGATCCAGGTTTTAGATCACTGAGCTCTGAAAAGCGATTACAGAAGTAAAATCTATTCCCATTGGAAGGAAGATTACGCAGGGCACGATATCAAATTTTAAAATGACCATGGGGATCAGCAAGGCGGATAAAGAGATTTTTTTTTAGAGCAAAGAGCAATTGTAAGGAAACCATAAGTTAATTATAATTTTGAAGATCAATTTCTTCGCACTCAGATTGGCAGCTTGTAGAATAGGCACAGAGAATGCTAACTGCCTCAGTTGAAGCATTCAACCAAGAAATGGACAGATTCCTCATTTAGCAGGTAGTAAAGGCAAAGGAGCTTGGTACCAGAGTGGGAGCGAGATGAAATGGGTATAACTTACTTGTTAAAATGCTGTTGCCTTCTTTATATGCTGCTCACACTCCAAATGTCTTTTTAAAGCTAATTTCGATTTGTAACTGGATCGATATCAGGAGGAAATTAAGTCTCCCTCGCACCTTTTTTGATCCACACCATTTTTTCCAATACACATTCATACGTTGGACTGTAGGCCAGATGCCCATTTTTAGTAAAAGCAGCTTATATCTACAGTTATGCCAGATTCTCGAAGCCCACAAACCAGCTTCTGTTTGTTTGTTATTGGTATTGGTATTGGCCCTTCCCTGCTATGAAAAGAAGACAGGCATAATTGCTTTGGTTCAGTGTGGAGGTGAGCGGAGGTGATAGAAGTTGGTGCTTTGACTTATTTTTCACTGACTATAATTTACTTCTGTTTTAAAAGATTAATATTGGGGAAAATAAATCAGAGGTTTCTGCAATTAGCAGAAGTCTGGCAATGTTTTATTACCTGACATCACTTCATAATGCTATGGTTATTGGAGCAATTTGCAGCTTTCATCTATTGCCCTTGGCAGATTTGGCATTCCTTCTGCCATTGCCTCTGGGCCTGAATTCATGCCCTACTAAGCTGAAGGAAGCTGCCCAAGCTGGAATTCAGTGCTGTTCACTCTTTATTTTCATGCTATTTAGCAAAAGAAGACAAGAAGATGCCATTAGGAGGAGCCAATGGGGTCGATTTTCACTGCCTTGGCCTGGCATTAACAGGGCGGTAATGCTACTGACTCCATTTTGAGGCCGTTACCGCCGGCCGCGCGGCCGACTCCATTTTGAAAGGGGCCTCCCGTCGGGTGTTCGAAGCGCCCACCTGTTTCAGGCGATAGGCCCCTTTTAATATGGGAATTGGGGTCCTATGACGTAAACAGGACCCCGATTGCCATTTTAGGTCGGAGCCTGCACAGTGCACACCCTGATCAGTTCCATGGGCAGTGGAACCGAAGGAGCCCGTTAAAGGTAAGTTCCTCCAGGACCCACAAAAATAATCTGGGGCACCGCTGCCTCGGAACCCCTGCCCCCCCCCAACCACAACTTACTTTGCTGGCGGCCGCACCGGCTCGGTTTGGAGGCCATAATCCGGAGAGCTGCACCAGAACGCCTATTTGATGCCCCGCAACTCGTCTGGTGAATTTAAATTGGTGGGGAAATCTTCGCCGGCGGGACAGACAGCTGACTTCACACACACTACCGGTCGGTCGCCCAAAGGTCAAGATAGACCCCACCCCCCCACCCCACCATGCTTTCCAACTTTCAGAGAACAAGTGAAAGGGCCCGATTAAAACAGAACTTTTGTCCTATGTTAGAATGGGAAGTGCCTGGTGTGTGCGGGGCAATGGCTGACAGTGGCATGACTAAAATAAGGAGCTCGTTGTGTTGCAGGCCCAGACTTACACACTATAACACATTGAGCAGTGTGTTGCAACATTCAAAACCGTGGCCCTCCAGCAAGACATCGATTGGAATTGTGACCTTCAGCAAAAGGTTAGTGAGTAACACTGTGCAGACCATTTGAGCACGGCCAATACTGAATAATTAATGGTAAAAATAAATGACTGTGTCATTTGAAGTTGTTGAAAAGTCCCCACCCACTTGCCCGGCCTTCCAGAAGAACGATGTAACATCTCACACCATCACCCCTGTTCCCTCCTCCACAGTCACACAATCTCCCGGGAGAGGCAAAAACAAATACAGGTTTCTCCTTCAATTACCTGTCACTGATTCAATGCTAAACACAGGAATTACCCAAAGAGAACAACTCATTGCATTTCAGACACGTTCAACATTCACGTGTTGGTACTTACCCTACATTCTAGCTCATTAGTTCTCTTCCACTAATTAACGAACCATTATATACTGCGAGGAAGCAACCATTTGCACGGACAGTTAAAACTATAGTCAAACGTTTGCACTAATAAATCTGAGAAGCTTTTAAGAGTCTCTTGGGGGGGAATGGCTTGTCTACTTAGAAGAAAAATAACAAAACACCAACAGTTGCAATCAAGTTGGTTATTTTATTTACAGTGTTTACACATGCTACAATATATCAAAGGGTAAGATAGAACACTGAAAGTTTTTTTTAAGAGTTGTACAAAATTTACCTGCTTTTGAGGCATAGCAGAATCTAGACTACATGCTGTGAAACAGCTTACATAGTACTTGCAGATACACGTACTGGGGATTTTACACTGTTCTGTTTATAATTAACATTTATATAGCATCTTTAGTGCAGCAAAATGTCTCACTTCACAGAGGCATAGAGAGAGAGAGAGACTAGGAGCAACGACTAAAAATTTGATCAAATACATGGGTTTTCAGGAGGGTCTTAGGATAGTTGGAAAGGTGGGGGAGGGGTTTACGGAGGGAATTCCAGAGTGTGGGGCAAGGCAGCTGAAGGCACGGCAGGTAATGGTAGGATGAAGGGATGGGAGATACACAAGGGACCAGAGTCAGAGAACTGTAAGTTTATTGTGCACGATTGTAAGGCTGAAAGAGGCTACAGAGATAGGGAAGGGCAAGGCCATTGGAGGGATTTAAACACAAGCATAAGAACTTTAAACTTGAAGCACTGGGGGACCAGAAGCCAATATAGCTTAGTGAGGAAAGCGGTGATGGGCAAGCAGGACTTGGTGTGGAATGGGATATGGATAGCAGAGTTTTGGATGAGCTGAGTTTTATGGAGGGTGGAGGATGGCCAGGAGACCATTGGAGTAATTGAGTCTGGAGGTAAAGAAAGAAATAACCTGCAGTTATATAACGCTTTTCACATCCTCAGGACATCCCAAAGTGCTTTACAGCCAATAAAGTACTTTTGAACTGTAGTCACTGGGCACAGCAAGGTTCCACAAACATCAGTGAAATAAAAGACCAGATGTTTTAGTGGTGTTGGTTAAGGGATAAATGTTGACCAGGACAACTCATCTATTCTTCGACAAATAGTGTCATGGGATCTTTTACATCCATCTGAGAGGGCAGTCGGAGCCTCAGTTTAACGTTTTACCTGAAAGACGGCACCTCCCGTGTCAGCCTAGATTATGTGTTCACGCATGAACCCATAACTTTCTGACTCAGAGGCAACAGTGCTACTACTGAACCAAGGCTAACACTTTGGTACAGGAGGTATTGTGTGATGAAAGGACTGATGTCACTGCTTCAAATGAGACTTGGGTTGAGTGCAGGAGGAGGGGGAGTGTTTGGTCTCTCTGCATGATTGAGAGGCTAGTTGGGTGCTGACACCTGCCCATTCAATAGTTGGTGCCAGGTTCCATGCATTCATGGGAGCTCCATTTATCAAGCTAAAGCATAGGTTTTCAAACTGTGTAGAATTCAACCAAGTATGATATGATTGGGTAATGCTCTTAATCCATGTACCAATTATCTATAGGTCCAGTGCCTTCCAACCTTCCAAAAGAAACTCATCTGACTCAAAGTGGTCAGTGCAGCACATTGGATACAAGCTCTTACTACAAAAAACTGAGTTATGACAGTTTGCAAACAAATGTCTTGCGGGATATAATAGTGTAAATGGGAGCAGAAAGTTGCAAAGTGACATTGGTAGATTAAGTGAGTGGGCAAAACAGTGGCAGATGGAGCTCAATGTGGGGAAATGTGAAGTCATCCACTTGGGACCCAAGAAAGAGAGATCAGAATATTTTCTAAATGCTAAGAAGTGAGGAACTGTGGAGAAGCAGAGAGATTTAGGGGTCCATGTACAGAAATCACTAAAAACTAGTGGACAGGTACAAAAATAATTTTAAAAACTAATGGAATGTTAGCCTTTATCTCATGGGGGCTGGAATACAAAAGGGTGGAAGTTATGCTACAATTGTATAAACCTCTGGTTAGAGTGCATCTGGAGTACTGCATTCAGTTCTGGGCACCCCATCTCGGGAAGGATATATTGGCCTTGGAGGGGATGCAGCGCAGATTCACCAGAATGATACCAGGGCTAAAAGGGTTAAATTATGAGGACAGGTTGCTTAGACCAGGTCAAACATCTTACATTAAATATAACAAATTTACAAATACATCACAGATGTTAATATTTATCAAGCTCAAAATGCTTGCTACTTCAATGAATAGCAGGCAATCAAAGCCACTCAGCAACATTAGTCAAACAGCAGGTCCTTCAGTATAGATAATTAAGGGGTGATTTAATTGAGGTGTTTAAGATGATCAAAGGAGTTGATAGGGTAGATAGAGCAAAACTATTTCCTCCGGTGGGTGTCCAGAACAAGGGGGCATATCCTTAAAATTAGATCTAGGCCGTTCAGGGGTGATGTCAGAAAGCATTTCTTCACACAAAGGGTAGCGGAAATCTGGAACTCTCTCCCTCGAAAAGCTGTTGAGGCTGGGGGTCAATTGAAAATTTCAAAACTGAGATTGATAGATTTTGTTAGGAAAGGTTATTAAGGGCTATGGAACCAAAGCGGGTAGATGGAGTTAAGATACAGATCATCCACGATTTAATTGAATGGTGGGACAGGCTCAAGGGTCTGAATGGCCTACTCCTGTTCCTATGTTAACTGTTTGTACAAAACAATTAATTCTAAAATCTTAAATGTCAACTGAGTGCATCAGACTGAAAAAAGCATCTTCTCACCTAGTGCTTTAATAGTTCCATGTCTTTGTTCTTGCATGAAACCTGGATGTTTCTGCATTGGTCATTCATTATATTCCCAATAATTCATTTTGTATCACTGCAATTGGAGGCCTGACTAGGATTCTGCTGTGTATTACTGTAGGAACAAGAAAATTATATGCTATCAGTATAGGTCAATACTGTGCAACAATTGGACAGTTTTCTGAAGGCATGCACATGGATTGACTGACGAGACGATTCTGTGGAACTGGATCAAGAATCAATATTGGTAGTCATGGGGATTTAATGCATTCTTCTGGTAATACCGCACAACACAATGTCACCCCTTATGAGGAAAATGTCTGTACAACCGTGCAGTTCTTTTTTAGTTTTGGAGAACTTATTTTAAGTTTATTTTGTTCAAAATATGCATTTGAATCTTTATAAAAATCTGTACTTGACAAATTCAAGCCAAAGTGGTAATAGGGCTGTAATTTAAACAAAGACTTCAGACAGAATCAAATAAAGTTCAGGGTTTTTTTAAAAAAAGACATGATAGCAACAATTTACAGGGGGTTCCTTATATGTAACAATGGGAGCAGAGGTGGATACAGAGAAAGAAGTAAAATAATTTGGTAGAGGGGCTTGTAGGAAGATTGATGGCATGGTTAAGGAATTGGGCTTTCAGGAGGCTTTTGAAGACACGGAGAGAGGCAGCAAGACGAGTCAGTTTTGGAAGAGGGCAAGAACGATCATGGATCCCAGAAGGAAATGTGACTTGGAGCCTGGTTCTTAGGAAATTCCAGCTAATCAAAGCAACATTACCATCTTTATTAGATGGTTCCTGGGAAATTTCAATCACTTAAGGTGATCGGCAAAAGAGCCAGAGGTGACGTGGGGAAACATTTTTTTATACAGCGAGTTGTTATGATCTGGAATGCACTGCCTGAAAGGGTGGTGGAAGCAGATTCAAAAGCAACTTTCAAAAGGGAATTGGAGAAATATTGAAGGGAAAATATGGACACGGCAATGGGGAACGAGCAGGGGAATGGGACTAATTGGATAGCTCTTTCGAAGAGCCGACACAGGCACGATGGGCTGAATGGCCTTCTCCTGTGCTGTACCTACTATGGAACTATGAAGGTGTGCTTAGAAACATTGCCATTTAGCGGTAAAGTGTTTTTCGATTGGGTGAATATTCTCAGCAATCAATCAGAATTTACATGCGATGAACATGGCTCAGAAAAAAAATACATATATATGTTTCACTCACAAGTGTCGTGCTAGTCAGTTTGGAGGCAGTTTCATTCTTGTTGTCAAGGTGGATTCTGACAACCAGTGAGATCATACCTCAGTCCCATTGATAATGGTAATGTTGATCAATCAACCATTATAATATATAACGGTTAGAATCAAATCGTGGGTACGATCGCATAGCGATTATAATGCTTGACGAGCAATGCAGAGGCCATAAGGTTACATCCCACCATAGCAAGTTGTGAAATGGAATCGATAAAACTAGTCTTTTGTGAGCTGGCAGCAGGAAAAACAATGACCTTGAAAGCTGGTAGATTGTTAGGAAAAACTTACCGAGTTCACTAATGCCCTTTCGGGGGATGGGGTGGGCGGGGGACGATCTTGCAACCCCTACACAATCTGGCAGACATGAGGCTTCAGTCCTGCTCAGTGTATTTGCCTCTTAATGCCCACTAAAATGGCCTAGCAATCTACTCCGGGCAACTTGGGTAGCCCTGACAGTGTGTCCACCTTCTGAAAACAAAATTAAAGAGCAGATTACTGCTGGAAAATAATTCAGTCATTTTATATTATAAAGAGACTCGTATGCAGTTCTAAGTGAGAATGGTATTTATACATTATAATAAAATCATATTGAAAAACAGATCATGAGGGGGAAAAATATTACCAGCTCTGTCTTGACTATTTTCAAGGCAATTCTCTAACTATTTACTCATATCTAACTCTCATGCACCTTCCACCATCCATGTGATCAGTCCATTGATTCACTGCACTTACACCATTCTCTTGCTTGTGAGTCAGAAGATTGAGGGTTCAAGCACCATAGCAGAACTTAATCTAAGCTGACACTTCAGTGCAATACTGAGGGACTGCTGTATTGTTGGAGGTGCCGTCTTTTGGACAAGGTGTTAAAACAAAGCTTTGTCTGCCTGTTCAAGATGCAGTGGCACTATTTAAAGTAGAGCAGGGGTGTTTATGTGATGACCTAGCCAACTTTTATGCTTCAATAAACACCATCAAAAAAAAAATGAAGTGGTCATTCATTTTTGTTTTAGGGGCTTTGCTGTGGACAAATTGGCTGTCGCATTTGCCAACATAACAACAGTGACTGCACTTCCAAGGTAATTAATTGGCTGTGAAGCACTTTGAAATGTCCTGAGGCTGTGAAAGGTTCCTTATAAGTGCAAGTTCTTTCTTCCAAATAATCCATGTTGACTTTTAAACAACCTGATCTTGATCGGAAGGGCTGACACAAGAAGAATATAACTCAAGATAAGTAAAACAAGTGAAAGCTGGAAATATACAGCAGCTTGAACCGCTTCTCAGACAGACAGTTTAATGTTTTGGGTGTTTTTTTTAATATTCGTTCACGGGATGTGGGCGTCGCTGGCGAGGCCAGCATTTATTGCCCATCCCTAATTGCCCTTGAGAAGGTGGTGGTGAGCCGCCTTCTTGAACCGCTGCAGTCCGTGTGGTGACGGTTCTCCCACAGTGCTGTTAGGAAGGGAGTTCCAGGATTTTGACCCAGCGACAATGAAGGAACGGCGATATATTTCCAAGTCGGGATGGTGTGTGACTTGGAGGGTGGTGTTGTTCCCACGTGCCTGCTGCTCTTGTCCTTCTAGATGGTAGAGGTCGCGGGTTTGGGAGGTGCTGTTGAAGAAGCCTTGGCGAGTTGCTGCAGTGCATCCTGTGGATGGTACACACTGCAGCCACAGTGCGCCGGTGGTGAAGGGAGTGAATGTTTAGGGTGGTGGATGGGGTGCCAATCAAGCGGGCTGCTTTATCTTGGATGGTGTCGAGCTTCTTGAGTGTTGTTGGAGCTGCACTTATCCAAGCAAGTGGAGAGTATTCCATCACACTCCTGACTTGTGCCTTGTAGATGGTGGTAAGGCTTTGGGGAGTCAGGAGGTGAGTCACTCGCCGCAGAATACCCAGCCTCTGACCTGCTCTCGTAGCCACAGTATTTATATGGCTGGTCCAGTTAAGTTTCTGGTCAGTGGTGACCCCCAGGATGTTGATGGTGGGGGATTGGGCGATGGTAATGCCGTTGAATGTCAAGGGGAGGTGGTTAGACTCTTGTTGGAGATGGTCATTGCCTGGCACTTATCTGGCGCGAATGTTACTTGCCACTTATGAGCCCAAGCCTGGATGTTGTCCAGGTCTTGCTGCATGCGGTCTCAGACTGCTTCATTATTTGTTACCTTTGACACCCAATGACCTGTTTTTCTCTTTCAGATGTTGACTGACCTACTTTGTGCTTTTATTTCTGATTTCCAGGGCTCACAATTTTCTTTCTTTTCTGTACTAATTAAAAGACCCAATGTAAATAAATGTTAAGAGTTTTTTTTGTGACATGACTACTCATTCGTATTGACATAACCATGGTTTGTAAAATATATATTTTTTCAGTTTGTTGCTTAAGTTTTCATTTGCAAGATTTTTTTACATAACGTACACAACCAGTGCTTTCATTATACAAAACTGCAGGGATTTTGTGACTGATCACTTTAAACTCTGATATGACTAGATGATGGTACTCAACAGTATTCGTCTGTTGCTAAAGCTTTGTGGGTCGATTGATTAACAATTAGTTAACAAGTCAGGTGATTCCAGTTGCTGTGAGGTAACTGCTGCACTGGTTTCATGCTTTCAGTTGACATTCTTAATCCTTACTTAAAGGAAATGCATGCTTTATTTAAAAAAAACTGAGAATTGAATAAGTCCTTGCACAGGTATTATTTTTGAATTTTTCAAATTCATGTGTTGGAATAATTAGGGACCCTTTTCCATAATACCATAAGAGATAGGAGCAGGAGTAGGCCATTTGGCTCTTCGAGTCTGCTCCGTCATCTAATGAGATCATTGTAAGGAATCTTACAACACCAAGTTATAGTCCAACAGTTTTATTTGAAAATCACAAGCTTTCGGAGCTTACCTCCTTCGTCAGGTGAGTGAGTGAAGGGTTTTAAAATCGCATAGCATATATTAGGCTGGGAGACAATCACAGCAATCAAAGGTGTCGTTGGTGTTCAGACAGGTTAGCCACGGAAAACATTACATCCCAGTATACTGAATACACCAGCATCTCCACATAATGAGATCGTGGCTGATCTGATTTTTACCTCAACTCCACTTTCCCGCCTTTTCCCCATATCCTTTGACTCCCTTGCTGATCAAAAAGTTTGTCTAACTCAGCCTTGAATGTATTCAATGACTCAGTCTCCACAGCTTTTTGAGGTAAAGAATTCCAAAGATTCACGACGCTCTGGGAGAAGAAATTCCTCCTCATTTCCATTTTAAACATGCGACCCCTTATTCTGAGACTATGCCCCCTAGTTTTAGATTTCCCCATGAGGGGGTAACATCCTCTCAGCATCTACCCTGTTGAGTCCCCTCAGAATCTTGTATGTTTCAATAAGGTCTCCTCTCATTCTTCTAAACTCCAATGAGTACAGACCCAACCTGTTCAATCTTTCCTCATAAGACACCCTTCCATACTTAGAATCAACCAAGTGAACCTTCTCTGAACTACCTCCAATGCAAGTATATCCTTCCTTAAATAAGGGCACCAGAACAGTATGCAATACTCCAGGTGTGGTCTCACCAGCACCCTGTACAGTTGTAGCATGACTTCCCTGCTTTTATACTCCATCCCCGAGAGATAAAGGTAAATATTCCATTTGCCTTCCGGATCACCTGCTGCACCTGTATGTTGACTTTTTGTGGCTCATGTACGAGGACACCCAGATCCCTCTGTACCTCAGCATTTTGTAGTATTTCTCCATTCAAATAATATTTTGCTTTTTTATTTTTCCTCCCAAAGTGGATGACTTCACATTGTCCCACATTATATTCCATCTGCCAAATTTTTGCTCATTCACTTAACCTGTCACTATCCCTTTGCAGACACTTTGGGCTCGATATTGCCAGGGCTGCGGGTTTGCGGCGGGGGGGCTATTGGGCACGTGAAATCAGTCTACCCCGCGCGCGATCGCAGCCTAATTGGATCCACTTACCTGGTCTTCCGGGTTCCCCACTGCTGAGCTGCGCGGCGGGCGGACTGCACATGCGCAGTAAGGTCTGTCAGCTGGAGGAGCTCTATTTAAAGGGGCAGTCCTCCACTGACAGATGCTGCAACAAATAGCAAAAATTACAGCATGGAGCAGCCCGGGGGAAGGCTGCTCCCAGTTTAATGATGCCTCACTTCAGGTATCATTAGATGGGGTGAGGAGGAGGGGGAGGACAGAGATCTTCCCCCCGGCGGGCGGGAGGAAGCGGCCTGCCTCTGCCACCAGGAAGGCCTGGCTTGAGGTGGCAGAGGAGGTCACCAGCACCACCAACATATCGCCCACCTGCATACAGTGCAGGAGGCGCTGCAATGACCTAAGTAGGTCAGCCAAAGTGAGTACACTTACTCAATCCCCTACACTCCACCTGCCACATCACTGCCCCCAACCCACACCTCCTTCTGCACTGCCAACACTACTCTGTCACATCACCCCTCACACCCACTCAAACCTCATCCTCATCTTACCTGCACTTACTCACCTCGCCAGTACTCATCCCACCACCACCACTCAACTCAATCCTCATACAATCTCATGGCTCTATCTCATACTCACCTCTCATGCATCTCTTTCACAGTCAGCCGCATTCAACCTGCCACTACCTGTGCTGCAGCCACAGGGCATGCATCACATATGTGCAGTAGGCAGCGTAAGGCAAATGTGTCGTGAGCATAAAGGGGATGCACAAGGGTGTTTGAGGGTTTGTCATGGTTTTGACTTCTATTGATTTCTGACCAACTCACATCACATATATTGTCACCACTACTGCCACGTCTTTGCGAATCTTGTCTGGTTTGTGCAATAATGCCCTTTCCTGAGGATCACAATGGAGACCCACACCTGATGCCACCCATTGTGTCACTGCAAAGTGGGTGTAGGTGTATTTGCAGGGCTCTTTTGTGCAGACGACTGAGAGACGTTAGCGATGTCCCCGGTGGCACCCTGGAAGGATGCGGAGGAGAAGTTGTTGAGGGCAGTGATGACTTTGACAGCGACAGGTAAGAAGATGGTGCTCGGGCCAGCCAGGAGCAGCTCGGCATGAAGGAGGCTGCAGATGTCCACGACTACATGTCGAGTGACTCTGAGCCTCCGTGTGCACTGCTGCTCAGAGAGGTCCAGGAAGCTGAGCCTCGGTCTGTGGACCCTGTGGCGAGGGTAGTGCCCCCCCGTGACACATCTCTCTGCGGTTGCCCTCCCTCCTGCTGTGCAGGTGGATGTGTCACAGCACTGTGATGTGGAGCTCCACGTGTCAGAGGTAGACGGCGTGGCCGGCGAGGCTGGTGATGCTGTTTGCCCTCCGAGGAGATCATGACTGCAGCTACGGCGGCCCCCATCCGGTAGATGTACATCTGAGAGGGTCCGCAAGGTAGGTACATGTCTCTGGACCCCGGGGTAAGTGTGCAAGTTGGTGAATTTGATTGTCAGGAGGGGGGTGGTGGAGGCCAAACTTTGTCCCAAGTGACAGAGTGGCCTCCTGCAATGAGTGAGGGTCTCCCCCCCCCAACCTGTCAAATGGACTTTTGCAGCTGCCACAGGCTGATAGCTGCAACACGTCCATTTCAACTGGGAGTGTTTCCCCCAGTATGGGAAACAGTCCCAGTTGTTTCTAAAATCCCACCCCTCCTGAAATATCTCCTTAATCAGGTCTGTAAACAACCTGAAATAGCAAGATAAATACTGTTAAGTGGCACCCCACTGGCTTTAATTGCCTGCGGGAGTCCCACATGCGGGGGCTGCGCGCGCACATCGGCGCGTCTGTGGGGAACCCGGAAGTGGGCGGGTTGGAACTGGGCTCCCGACCCGCTCCGGCATTCCCCGATTTTCGGAGGCCCCCCGCCAGGAACGCACCCGATAGCGGGTGCTAAAATGGAGCCCTTTGTGTCCTCATCGCAACTTGCTTTTCCACCTATCTTTGTATCATCAGCAAATTTGGCCACAAGACACTCTGTTCCTTCATTGATATATATTGTAAATAGTTGAGGCTCCAGCACTGATCCCTACAGCACCCCACTAGTTACAGATTGCCATTTTGAAAATGACCCTTTTATCCCGACTCTTTGTTTTCTGTTAGTTAGCCAATCCTCTATCCATGCCAATATATTACCCCTAACACCATGAGCTCTTATCTTGTGCAGTAATCTTTTATGTGGCACCTTATCGAATGCCTTTTGGAAATCCAAATATATTGCATCCATTGATTCCCCTTTATCCACCCTGCCCGTTACTTCCTCAAAGAACTCTAATAAATTTGTCAGACATGATTTCCCCGTCATAAAACCATGTTGACTCTCCTTGATTGCATTATGAGTCTCCAAATGTCCTGTTACTACTTCCTTATTAATGGATTCTAGCATTTTCCCATTGACAGATGTTAGGCTAACTGGTCTATAGTTACCTGCTTTCTGTCTCACTCACTTCTTGAATGGGAGTGTTACGTTTGCGGTTTTCCAATCCGCTGGGACCTTTCCAGAATCTAGTGAATTCTGGAAGATTACAACCAATGCATCCACTATCTCTGTAGCCACTTCCTTTAAGATCCTCGGATGCAAGCCATCAGGTCCAGGGGACTTGTCAGCCTTTAGACCCATTAGTTTACCTGGTACTTTTTCTCTAGTAATAGTGATTGTTTTTAGTTCCTCCCTCCCCTTTGCCCCTTGATTATCTACTATTATTGGTATGTTATTAGTGTCTTCTACTGTGAAGACAGATACAAAATATCTGTTCAATTCCTCTGCCATTTCCCCGTTTTCCATTATTATTTCCCCAGTCTCACCCTCTAAGAGACAAATGTTTACTTTAGCTACCCTCTTCCTTTTTACATACTTGTGGAAGCTTTTACTGTCAGTTTTTATATTTCTTGCTGGTTTACTCTCATAAAGAGGGAGAAAATAAATTATTATTCTTTTAGTCATCCTTTACTGGTTTTTAAAGTTTTCCCAATCTTCGGGCTTACCAGTAATCTTTGTCACATTGTATGCTTTTTCTTTTAACCTGATACCATCCTTGACTTCCTTAGTTAGCCATGGTTGGTTCACCCTTTTTGTGGAGTCTTTCCTCCTCACAGGGATATATTTTTGTTGCGAGTCATAATATATCTTTTTAAATGTTTGCCACTGCTTATCCACCATCATACCATCTAATCTGTTTACCCAGTCCACTTTAGCCAATTCCGCCCTCAGTCCTTTATAATTACCCTTATTTAAGTTTAATACAGTAGTTTCAGACCCAAGATCCTCACTCTCAAACTGGATGTGAAATTCTATCATGTTATGATCACTGCTTCCCAAGGGATCCTTTACTTTGAGATCATTAATTAATCCTGTTTCATTACCCATTACCAGATCCAAAATGGCCTTTTCCCTGGCTGGTTCCCTGACGTATTGGTCTAAGAAACAGTCCCAAATACACTGTATCCTCTATCCTCTACTCCTCCTTAGGGCTACTTTTTCCTATTTGATTTGTCCAATCTATGTGAAAGTTAAAATCGCCCATGATTATTGCATTACCATTTTTTACAAGCCCCCCCTTATTTCCTGATTTATATTTTGCCCTACGGTGTAGCTACTGTTGGGGGGCCTATAGACTACTCCCACAGGTGATTTCTTTCCCTTGCTATTTCTCACCTCCACCCAAATTGATTCGACCTCTTGATCTTCTGAGCCAAGATCATTTCTCACTATTATACCAATTTCATCCTTTATTAACAGAGCTACCCCACCACCTTTACCTTTTTTTCTATCCTTCCGAAATGTTAAATAACGCTGAATATTTAGCTCCCAACCTTGGTCACCTTCCAACCATGTCTCTGTAATGGCCACGAGATCATACCCATTTGTTTCTATTTGTGCCGTCAATTCATCTATCTTATTACGAATGCTGCGCGCATTTCAGATAAAGAACCTTTAATTTTGTCTTTTTACCATTTTTTCCTACCCCAGCCCCATTTGCTAGTGCACTCTTATGTTTGTACGTTCTGTCCCTTCCTGACACACTCTGTTTATCATTACCCCCATCACTTTCCTGTACTACTTCCTTGTCTTTTCTCTTTATCAATCTAATCTTCGCCCCGTCTGAGCCCTCCCCCCCCTCTATTTAGTTTAAAGCCTTCTCTACTGCCCTAGTTATTCAGTTCGTCAGAACACTGGTCCCAGCATGGTTCAGGTGAAGCCCGTCCTGATGGAACAGCTCTCTCTTACTCCGGTACTGGTGCCAGTGCCCCATGAATTGAAACCCACTTCTCCCACACCAATCTTTGAGCCACGCATTCATCTCTCCAATCTTATTTACCCTCTGCCAATTTGCTCGTGGCTCAGGTAATAATCCGGAGATTATCACCTTTGTGGTTCTGCTTTTTAATTTATTCCCTAGCTGCTCATACTCTGTCAGCAGAACCTCTTTCTTAGTCTTACCTATGTCGTTGGTACCTATATGGACCACGACAACTGGATCCTCCCCCTCCCACTCCAAGTTCCTCTCGAGTCCTGAGGAGATGTCCTTAACCCTGGCACCGGGTAGGCAACACAGCCTTCGGGACTCTTGCTCTTGGCTGCAGAGAACAGTACCTATTCCCCTAACTAGACTGTCGATTACTACAACTTCATTCCTTTTTACTCCTCCCACTTGAATGGCCCCCTGAACCACGGTGCCGTGGCCATTTTGCTCATCCTCCCTGCAGTTCCTGCATTCATCCACAAGGGCTGCAAGAACCTCGTATCTATTGGACAAGTGCAGAGGCTGAGGCTCCTGCAATGCTGCCTCCTGGATCTCCGTACCTGCCTCACTCGCAGTCACACCCTCCTGTCCCTGACCATCGGCCAAATCTGCGGTATTTAGTCTAAGGGGTGTGACTGCCTCCTGGATCAAAATGTCCAGGTAACTTTCCCCCTCCATGATGCATCCAAATGTCTGCAGCTCAGACTCCAGCTCCTCAACTCGGAGCCGAAGTTCCTCGAGCCGCAGACAATTACCACAGATGTAGTCGCCTTGGACAAAACTGTCCAGTAGCTCCCACATATTCCAGCTGCAACACATCTCCTGGCCTGTCATAACTATTTTATTTATTTAATTGATTACTTCAATGCCAATCAAATTATTTTTAGATTGAACCAAGTACTGGTCTTGTTTAATTTATTAAATTAAGTTTAGTTTTATGCTATAAATTACTTAGTCCACTGTCCTAAGAAAGAAGAAAATAGAAGAGATACTCACCACCAATTACCTACCTGCCTTACCTGTAACGTCACACTGCAGTTTGTTTTTTTTGTTGCTGTGACCCACTCTCGGTACGTTCATCTCCACTCTGCTGACTAATCAAATGCACCCCACCCCTTCCTGCACCGAATCCCCTCACTCACCAAATACCCAATTATAGACTCTGTCGAATCCAGACTCTGTCGATCGCTCCAATCCATGCTCCCTTACTCCATGCGTTAGCAAAACCCCTCTGAATTTATGCTAGCTAGAATGCCCTGCTTCTCTCTACCTTCTCTCTGTGGTTGAATGTGATCACGAGTCGATTGTGTCTCTCCCTATGCTCCAAACTGCCTGAATCACGGGGTCAGAATGAGCACAGACAGGAACAAAACACTAACGTTTGTTCAGCTCATCAGTGTGTAAGTTGCCAGAGCTGGCAATGTAGTAGAAGTCTACTGGATGACTTCACGTCTACTAATCAGCCTTGGCTCAGTGGTAGCACTTTCGGCTCTGAGTTCAAGCCTCACTCCAGAGACTTGAGCATGTAATCTGGAGCTGACACTCCAGCGCAATACTGAGGGAATGCTGTACTGTCGGAGGTGCCGTCTTTCGGACAAGACGTTAAACCGAGGCCCTGTCTGCCCTCTCAGGTGGATAAACGATTCTGTGGCACTATTTTGAAGAGCAGTGGAGTTCTCTCTGGTGACCTGGCCAATATTTATCACTAAAACAGATAAACAAAAGCAAAATACTGCGGATGCTGCAAATCTGAAAAAGAACAGATTATCTGGTCATTATCTCCTTGCTGTTTGTGGGATCTTGCTGTGTGTAAATTGCCCGCTGTGTTTCCTACATTACAACAATGACTACACTGCAAAAAGTACCTCATTGGCTGTAAAGCGCTTTGGGATGTTCTGAGGTCGTGAAAGGCACTATATAAACACAGGTTCTTTATTTGTATTTAGTTTAGTAAAATGTTTTTTTCTGTTATCTGGCAGATTGTTGGCAATAGAATTGGCAGATCAGTGATTGATTGAAGCTAACTTCAGGTACTCTAATTCACAGAAGTGAATCAGCGGGGTAATGATTACCTCCTCCCCACTGCCATGGGAAGCAGGTGCTCAGATCCCAGGTTACTTCCTCTGAGCAGACTGAAGCTTGATCAGCAGGAGGTAGAAACAGATAGGGCTGCCCCTCTGTGTTAAGCTCAAAGCTGACCTGGAATCTTTGACTGCCAGAAGTCACGCTGTTCTAATGAATGTTGAAACCACAGTATATGAGGTTTTTGTTTTGCGTTGCTACTTGTTCCCTTTTAGACTCCTGCGAAGTGCTGGGACTGGGCAGGAGTCGGATACTGTGCTGGGTCTCGGGCAATTACTCTTCTTCACACATCAGGAGAAAATGTCAACCTGTTTTGTTTGCTGATGAGGATCTACCAGCACGAGGTCAGACTTTGAGCCTGGAAGAGGCCAGAGGCAGAAAAGTTGAGGCTTTAGGGAGAAAGAGAAAGCATGCAAAAATGTTTAATGTTCAGAAAAGGAACAATATAGGGAGATCTATAAAGATAGGTTGAGGAACACGTAAATCGGCTGCGGCGTTTCTTACAATACAACAGTGACTACACTATATATTACTTCAGTGAAGACCTTTACCAGAACCATTAAGTCACAGTGCAAAATGCAAACGGAGAGTAAATCTGTCCAGAGTTGAACTATTGCCCAAAACTCATCTTGATTTGAATGTTGAATCTCCCCATCTTTGTAAAATGACTTTTAAAAAAAAAATTAGACTAGCATTTCATCTTTATGCACAAACCTGTCTTTGAAAAAAAGCAAAGAAATATTGTGGGACTGCTGCCATAAGCTTCTCCCACGCAATTTGTCTTGTGGCCAACATTATGCCTTTTAATGCTGTGTGAGGTAGCAGAAGTTTCCACTCAAGCAGTAGAGAAGACTGCCAGGATCTGCTGATTTTTAAACCTCTCTCCAAGGATGACATTATTGATGATTAAGTATTTAGAACAGAGAGCCTGTCAGACCCCGAATTAAAAATATTGTCAGTGTACACTAAATAATGACATTCACACAATTTATTTTATCATTAGTCTTATCAAAAAGCTTTCATAGCTTTTGCCAAATGCCTTCAAACTTCATAAGATGCAGATGGCAAAGAGAAACTGTTTCATTTATATTTTCAATTTTTCTTCATCAACTATTGGCCGAGAGATGGATATTTTGAAAGCCCATGTCGATAGTGGGGTAATGTTCGAAAAAATTGTCCTCACTTTCAGCTTTGTCACATGAGCGCAGATATCTATCAGTATATAAATGCATTACAAAAGAAACTTTCCAGCAAAGCATAATGCTATTGTTGGGGCTGCAATGAAGCCTCTCTGCTTGCTCAGTCAACAGTGTCATAATACAGCACAAAACACTCATTGTTGCCACTTGGTGCACAGGTTAATCTCCATTGCTAAGGAAATAATACCATAATTAACTACTCAATGCCAGAGAGCAAATTATATCATATTTCAACCCTCGACTAACACTGAACCAGAGAAAGTATCAGTCCAATTGTAAACAAATGTGCGGTTTCATTGTCAGCAATGCAAATTCATCTTTTTGTCCCTGTGCCTTCATGCTTCACTCATTATTAATGACGTGGGGTGGATGTTATGGTCACTTATTAATCATTGTTACAGCCGTCATGATATGGGGACAGACAGGTGGGCAGCTTAACGTTCACTGCAGTTGTGCAGGTAGAGAAAAGACTGAATGTATTGAGTGCTAAACGTCCTGGGGCCAAATTTCTGCTCGTAATATCAGCGCAATCCGGGTGTAATCAGCCGAACCAGTGCAAAAGATCGAGGAATTTTAAACGTAAGTCAGTTCCGCCCAAAACCGCTTACGTTCGTGTTTTCCATGATCTTTTACGCAGGATTAAGATTCAATTCACCCGGATCAGGTACTGCCCCCCCCCCAGGTCGACATTGTGAGATTCTGCCGATTGGTTTGGGAAGGCTCTTCAAATTGCGCTCTTATTTTCTTAGGCGCACAGGCACTGGTAGGCACGTTTTAAAAGTATTTAAAAATCAAAAAAAATTAATTTACTCAGAAACTGACGAGTGTACATCAATGAAACCAGTAAATGGTTCAGTATAGTCTTTTTAAAGTCATTTTAAGTGATTTTAAATCAGGTTACTCAGGTGGAGGACTGAACACTTATTAAAAATGCTTATTTTTTGTGATAAACCCATTTTCAGCTGGATTAATAAAATTGCACCAAGTTACCACTCTTAAATACATCGAGGAATATTTTTGAATGCAAAGAACAAAAAAAAGAAACGATTATGTTCTTTTGCACTCCCCGATTGCGCTGGTTCATGGACGATTTATGTTTGTGATTATGCAAATGCATTTTGCCAGAAACTTGAACTGTAACCTAACCGGCGCAATTTTGGCCACATTTTGGGCACAATTTCCCGATTGCGCCCAGAGTGGAAACTCTACCCCCCCCCCCCTTTGTTTCTCAGTTTTGTAAATATCCACTGATTGTACCATGGATGATTTCCTGTAAACGTGTAATGACAGATATTGTAGAGTAGAATTAGAATTAAAAACACACAATCATTACGTATATTTTCTTTAAAATCTCTCTCTCTCTCTTCCCCCTACCCTTCTCTCCTCGTACCAGCAACACACCTCTTGTGAATATCCTGTTGATGTTGATTATGGAGGACTCAGCAATGGTACTATCATTGAATGTCAAAGGAAGGTGGTTATGCTCTCTCTTGTTGGAGATGGTCATTACCTGGTACTTGTGTGGTGCAGTATTATGCCATATAATGTACAATGTATATTCTATTACTAAAGTGCAGCTGTGTGTAACTCAATGTGGCCCTTTAAGGCCGCAATGTGTAATTGTCATGCCCTCTTGAGGTCAGTTAAAGTCTGATTGCTCTGAGCAAATCCACAGATAAATTAGAGGTCAGAGTCCCAAAGTCAATTAGAAGCAATGATCTGTTGTTGGGAAATGTACTCTGATGACTGGAAATGCCTGTCTTTCTTTATCTCTTTTTCAAAATGTAATGCAGTGTGACATCTGGTACGTGGTGTGTGCTGAATGTAAAACTTACAACCAATTGCAACTTCTCTCTGACTTCAGCCGTTTCAAGTAGCTTTAAATACCTGAGTGTGTCAATTTAGAGCAGTGGCCTTAAAGATACAGGCCAGGTTAGCAGCTAAACAACACAACCAGATTCCAGATTTGAGAGGGCCCGTAAGCAATGACACTAATTATATGTTTCTCTGCTTCTATACTCTGTGATTAGATAATTTGATGCATTTGTGCCTGACCGTAAACTCGAAGGGACTTTGTGCGACAGTGTAAAACGGGTGATAGCGAGTTGGCAGCCTGTTTTACATCTCTCCCCATTTTTATTTCAATTGGCCATTTTACACTATCTCGCAAACTCAAGATCTACCCCCATGTTTTGTAGCTGGATTTATTAACTGTATATGGTGCAGTCATCACCTTCTGGAAGAACAGAACAGAAGATTTGAGAAGCAAGTGGAAGAACTGCTTCAATTGGTAACAGTGGAGCTGATGACTCTTCGACAAAGTTCTAGTGTGTCCTGTCCGTTATTAGACTGAAAACTTTCAAGTAAAATGTTTCCGCTTGTGGGGGAATCTAAAACTAGGGATCGTAAATATAAAGCTAGTCACTATTAAATCCACTAAAGAATTCAGGAGAAACTTCTTTACTCAGAGTGGTTAGAATGTGGAACCCACTACCACAAGGAGTAGTTGAGGCGACTAGCATAGATGCATTTAAGGGGGAGCTGGATAAATATATGAGGGAGAAAGGAATAGAAGGATAGGGTTAGATGAAGTAGATTGGGAGGAGGCTCATGTGGCGCATACAACTTGGGCCGAATGGCCTGTTTCTGTGCTGTAATTTTTATGTAATTCTATGTAATCCCTGATAGAGCCTTAGTGCCATCATTGTTCATTGCCAGCTTACTCCTGGGGATTGGGTCCTGTACAATGACCCCTTGTAGATGTGGTGAGACCCTGGGTTGGGGATCTAAGTCTGAACGAATGACTCACCATGTGCAGGTTTGAACATAAAGTTTGGATACAATGTGTACATTTTAGATAACAATTGGTTTCTGTAACCATAGCAAAGTTTTACTGTATTATTTATAAATGTTATTTAAGTTAAACAAATCACATTTTAAAAAATGATGCTGGTAACCAGTTTGGTAGAGTGTTCTTTGTGTTAAATATAAATTGTTTTTAATCTAGACTTTTTCATTAATATAAACAATTTGAGTCTTCTTCAACAGATGAATAATATTTATATTCCGATCTATAAATCATCCTTAAAATGACACTAAAAGTATTCCACAAGTGTTAGATTTGTGGTTGTACAATCAGCTGCTGGCAACAAGTGTGAGATGAAAGTCAGGAGGAATGCCACAATTCCCGGTCCTAGCGACATTTTGAGGGCAAGTTTTTCATCAGCACCTCTGTGAAGAAGAAATGAAGTCACATTAAATATTAAGGATAAACTGTGACAATGGGAATTTGTGTTGGAAAGTAAATGTCATCTCTTCCTCAGTCCCACTCAGACATATCTCAAGTATCAGTAGCAGACATCGAAAGATTAGTCCAAACACTCAGGCAGCAGGCTGGGTCGCCCAAACCAATTTCGACAAAAGCTCAAATCACATTTCTGAACAAATATTTTAGAGATTAAATTAAATGTCCATATTTCTCTAAAGTTTCAGTATAACTTCTTATCGTCTATATTTTACATTACTTGATTCCAAGCTTGATACCTTTTACTGGACTGAATTAACAGATGTTAAACAATATTCCTGAACCAGAAAGGCTTCTTCATCAGATTTCAGAGGGTAATTTTAACCTAGCTCGCCGGGCGGGTAACCCATGCGATCGGGTGGACTGTATTATTCCGCCCAATATTACTGTCTATTGACTTCAATGGAGAGCAATCAGACGGGGTGTAAAACCAGCATTGGATCTCATCCCGTCACTTTCCCAGTGGACGTTAAAATTGTCCCCAGGTTTCTTTTTAAAAAGAAATACGTTTCACTAAAATTTAAACTCATTCTAGTTTCATAATATTATTAGTATTCCAAAAAATCATTCAAGTCATTAAGCAATGGAACGGTCTCATCCACACACGACTGTTCAAAATATTACTGCCTGTGACTAATCTTGTGCTAGAATATTATATTTATACAATGAGCATCCCGGCTCCAATGCGCCTACTTCCGGGTTTGACCCAGATGTGTTCAGATGTGCGCGCTTCTAAAACCTGGAGTTGGCGGGACGATATTTAAAGGGCCAATTGAGGTATTTAAAGTGCTTAAACCTGTTATTTTTTATGTATTGACCTACATGAGCCATTTTAACTGCTCCCGGACATGTTTCCCGTGGCCTTTGAAACACGCCATGGAAGCAGGGGTGAGTTGCAGAAGGCCCTCATTTGGAACTTTTAAACCATTGATTGACATGTGAAGAAAATGTGAGTTTTTGCAGCAGCACTCAGTTCTCTCAGACTACCCTTCGGCTGGGAGTTCTTTGTGTTTAGACTGAGATTTCTTGGTTCACGGTGGTATTCTGCGGCGAGTGACTCACCTCCTGACTCTGCAAAGCCTTTCCATCATTTACGAGGCACAAGTCAGGAGTGTGATGGAATACTCTCCACTTGCCTGGATGAGTGCAGCTCCAACAACACTCAAGAAGCTTGACACCATCCAGGACAAAGTAGCCCACTTGATTGGCACCCCATCCACCACCTTAAACATTCACTCCCTCCACCACCAGCGCACAGTGGCTGCAGTGTGTACCGTCCACAGGATGCACTGCAGCAACTCGCCAAGGCTTCTTCGACAGCACCTCCCAAGCCTGCAACCTGTACCACCTGGAAGGACAAGGGCAGCAGGCGCATGGGAACACCACCACCTGCACGTTCCCCTCCAAGTCACACACCATCCCGACTTGGAAATATATCGCAGTTCCTTCATCGTCGCTGGGTCAAAATCCTGGAACTCCCTTCCTAACAGCACTGTGAGAGAACCGTCACCACACGGACTGCAGCGATTCAAGAAGGCGGCTCACCACCACCTTCTCAAGGGCAATTAGGGACGGGCAATAAATGATGGCCTTGCCAGCGACGCCCACATCCCATGAATGAATATAAAAAAACCACTCAGGAATGCTCAAGATGCACTTCAGGTGTCTGGTTCGACCTGGGGGAATCCCTTCAGTACTCACCGGCGAGGGTGTGCAGAATAATAGGCATGTGTTGCATCCTGCACAACAGAGAGGGTTACAGGTGGAGGAGCTCCCATGCGCTCATGAGGTATCCTCATCAGCCAGCAACATTGAAGAAGACGAGGAGGAGGAGGACGAAGATGGGCAACCCATCGGCAGAGCAGCGGCACACATGGCTGCTGGTGATGCCAGGGAGTCACACATATCTGATAGATTCTCATAAAGAGATCTGCAAACTGAAGATAGTGAAGTAGTCAGACCACCTGGAACAACCACCAGCAGCCCCCTCCCTGCTTGCACAAAACAGTCCTTCAACCATGCATACACCCATTGTAAACGTGCCCAAAGGTTGGCAAGAAGACTTGATGCTCATGATGAAACACATACAAGGGCGCTTTCACAAAAGGGACTTAAGAATGGTCAAGATGTGGCAGTGGTGGTGACAATTATAAGATTTAATGTGAATGTAACAAAAAACAAATATAAATGAAAACATGACATTGCGTCAGACACCCTTGTGCATACCCTTCCTCTTCCTACCGCTTCTACGAGGTGCATCCCCTGTGGCTTGAGCAGAGGTAGAGGCAGGTTGCTCAGGTCCCTGCCCTGACTACTGAGATGCTCTCGGCCTATGCCTTCTGGGTTTTTGAGCCCGTGAGGGCCCCTCCAAAGACTGCTCCACCTGCACCTGTGCAGGGCAGACTTGGTCATCAGGACAGAAGGCAGCATTTTGGGTACCAGTTGAGGGGGGGGGGGCAACGGATGAGACGCAGGAGCGCTTTGAGTGGCGTCCCCACTTCCATGTTCCCTTTTGCCATCATCCCTCCTGCCGCTCTGCTGGACAACAGCTTGGAGTCACCTGTCACACATTGTAAGGCCACTGCTAAAGTATCTGTCTGCCTGCCTGTTTAAGGCAGCAGAAAAATTGGCATCCTGACTCCAAATGGCCAAATGAACTCACTTGTTTGCTGTGCTTGAAGCTCAGTGGAGACTGCCATTCTCTCTGTTAATTGTACCCATATAATTTAAATCAATTAATGTTAATTGTATTCAGGTGGTGCATATCATTTGGGAATTCAATGATATCAATTGGTATCCATTTGTAAGAGAGATGATCTCAGATATGGTGGTGGAAATGTGGATCTGAATAAAGGCTTGAAGCAACTGAAGACTAGACTCTAGTATTCTATCCTTCACTACCTGGCTATCCAATTTATAATACTCTCCATCGCAGGCATTCTTGCACTTACCTGTGCCACCATTCCACTAATGCTGGAGTGGATTCTTCCATCCTCTCTGCTATTGTGGAGAGCGTGTGTGGCACGTCTACTGGTACCTCGCAAAGGTGCAACTTTACCTCTATCATTCTCACTCTCATCTGGGGATTCATCATCTGCGTCCAGCTAAGTAGAGCTTGGAGAGGAGTGCGCCCCTGATGTGGGCTCTCCACAGCTGCCCCTGCCACCAGTGTCTGCTCATGCTCACTTGTGTATGGTGAATCACCAGGTGCCAACCCAACTACCTGCCTAACAGGACCCACCGAAGCGCCAGTATCTGCACTGGCGCATGGCTGGATGTGATGTGATTGTGTGCCCTCAGGTATGGAGCTCCTCTGAGGAATCGCCCTCGTCCATAGTACATGCCTCACCATCAATCCTTGAAAGCCCTGGAAGAGAATATAAAGCAATATTAAGAATCATCGCAGAAGTTATGTTGTGATGAGTGTACTGAGGTGTGCAAAAGACCAATCATTGATAACATCAATTCATAATGAGTGTGAAGGATGTTAAAGTTCTGTCACCAGCGGTTTATGGGTTGCCAGTCTCGCCATCTCCGACCGAACCGTGCAGTTCATCTCCAAGGCCTCCTCCTCCTCCGCCTCTGTCACGGCCACTATTTGTGGTGGCCCCCCTCCAGTGCGATTCCTCTCCCTTGCATTTCGCACTATCCTACAAGGGGAGAAAGAACGGATGTGTGAGTGAGTGAGGGTGATGTGTTCACCCAGTGGATGCATTGCTTTGGGTGAGGCTGACAATGAAAGAGATACATCAGGGAGTGAGTATCAGACAGATTCATCACATTGCATCAGGATTGGGGTGAGTGGGAGTGGTGGATTCACAAATGGGGAGGTGAGGAAGTGCACAGAAAGTGAAGGTGAGTGAATGATGAGACTTAAGTGGGTGTGAGGAGTGATGTGATGGAGTAGACTTGACAGGACAGAATGAGAGGGCGGGTTATGTACACCACAGGATGTAGATGAATCAGTAACTGTACTCATTTTTACTGACCTGGTTAGGTCATTAAAGCGATTCCTGCACTGTACCCACATCCTTGAGACATTACTCCTGCTGCTCAGCAACTCTGCCACCTCGAGCCAGGCCTTGGTGGCATAGGGTGGGTGCTTCCTCCTGTCATCTGGGTACAGTGTATCCCTCATGCTCCTCACACCGGCTAGTAGCAACTGAAGAGAAGAGTCACTGAACTGGGGTGCTGGCCTCGTCCTTTTTTGCTCCAACTCATTAAATTCCTCCTTTCTACCTCAAAATCCATTGTTGCAATGGCCCTGTAAATATTCCAGCTCCCAGCACGTCACACAGGTGCGCAGTACACCCACTCCGCAGCTTGGAGACGTGAAACCCAGAAGTCACATTAAGGGCCTTCAATTGAATCGCAATCACTCGAGCCAACACCATGCAAAATATTTTTGGGTTTCCCACCCGACCATTGACCCCTGCCCTCAGCCCCGGCTGATTTCCCGCCAGTATGTTAAAATTTACCCCAATATAAATGCAAGTTCTTTCTCTTTTAAACTTCTCCACCTTGCAACCTCTCTCCCTTCCTTAGCAGGCTCCTCAAAGCCTACCCCTTTCTTCATGCATCCAGTTACCACTTTTAATCCTCCCGCCCCTGCTTGGTGACATTATTTTTGCCTCTGTGACGTGCTTTGGGACATTTTGTTATGTTAAGGCCACAACATAAGTATAAGTTTTTTTTAATCTATTGTTTGTAGTAGTGACACATCTATTTGTCACATGTACAAAATGAGAATCATTTTGAGTGGCCCATTTTATATCAAGAGAAAGTGTTACCCAATGAACTTTTACACACATTAGACAGCAATAATGTCAATACTATTGACATGCCAAGATGTTTAGTAATGTCCATATTCTTGATTACAAGCAGGAAATAGCCACCTTTTAGCTCTTGAAAGACCACAGACAGTAGCCGACTGGCAAAGAGGTGGAAAAGTCATTTGATAACTATGAATGACGAAGGTCAGTCAGCCCACCTTAATTCAACCGTTCAGGAAGACCTTACAGTCAATCCATTACGGTATCTGAGTGCTTCTTAAATGATTACAGGGATTTTGCCTTCGATATCTGGAAGTCCATTACAAGATCACAAAGTCATATTAATTCTCTCTTTTATCGGTATTCCCACTTCCAGCTCACCTTCCCAGAGAGAATGTGGTCTGGGAATCAGCAGCTGGACAACCAACCGATTTCATCTGCCAGGCAGTGGGTCCCGTTTTTCTCTGGTTTATCAAAATTCTAGTCTTGTCATTGCTTTTCTGAACTTTCCTTTTCTTTTGTTCCTCCTCCCCACACTGTGTTGAACTCGAGACTTATTGTACAGTCTAATGCATTCTTTCCCAGGACCTCAACAATGGAGAACTCTTCACCTTCTTGAATCTCCTGTCCCCTTATAAAAATCAAGCTTGACGTTAGCTAATTACTACCACTGTTTGATCCACCTCCCCCTCTCATACTCCTTTTAATCTTGGTGATGGTCTGTAGCCCTCCCCCTTAGGTGTCTCAACAGTTTTAAACAAATCTACTTCTAAGTTTTTCCAAGTGTATTTGATGAGCTCAACCTGAATTCAGTTAAAGAATGCTTCAATACCTCTGACCAAGGTAACAGGGGATCTGTCTAAAATATTTGGAGAGGAAACAGTCCAAGACGTTGCACTGAGACCAAGAAAGCTGAATTGAAATAGAAATTAAATTATAATTGTCTTTGGCTGTACAATCAGAAGCAGTGACATATGTCAATGGTGTGACTAAGAAGCAGTGAGTAGGCCTGCTACAATGTCCCAATTATCCCACAGTCAGGCGATAATGAGAACATCGTCTTCAAATTTCAATAGCTGAGAACAAACTGTTCAAGGCATTTGGCAACAGCAGAGTGTTGTACGTGCTGCCTGCTACCACTTTGAGCAACGTTTGTCTGAAATCTATGGTTCCTTTCTATCCAGCCTCAGCAAACAATAGGTCGAAGATCTCATCAAGTAATTGGACATATTAAAACACGTTACACAAACAAAATCTAATTAAAACAAGCTTAGATGAAAACTTAATATATTTGTAGAGGATTATCTTTGTACATGCCAGGAACAACATGCAAAGTACAGCAGGAAGATTATTTATAATTTGTGTTCAGGTTTAGGTTCAGTTTACTAGAAGCTGATGAAAAAGTAAATAGAGGAATGAGAGGGGGACATAACATTGGTGCACTATGAGGGGAATGGCAGTGCGGAAAGACAGCGCTGTGATCTTGACATCCATCCATGAGTCAACAGCTTCAAAGCGTTACAGGTGTATGCCAGTTTGGCTCAATTGGTTGCAAACTTACCCCTGGTAGGGTGCCTGACCAGACAGAATATACCCTAGAATCTTCATGGAACTGAGGAAAGGAATAGGCACAGCTTTGGTTAATTAGAAAGCACTAAAAGAACAAGAGCTCCCTGAATGTAAAGACAGTACCTGAAGATTGGATGATAGCGAAAAGCATCCCAACATTTAAAAAAGGAGTAATAAATGAATGAGAATTACAGCCTAGCATCTATAGTGAGGAAATGATTGAAAGTGTTATGAGACATAATCAGTGTTCATCTAAACAATGTGCAGGCCATGAGTAGCAGAGCAGCTGTTTCAGAAGTATATATAAAAAAAATTCACAAGTGCTGGAAATCTGAAACAAAATAGAAAATATTTTAATCACACAGCAGGCTCATTAGCATTTGTAAAAGGAAAAACATGGTGTAGACTGAATTAAAGAGGTGGTGGGGGGAGGATGAAAGGAATCATTGGTAGAACCCAAACAGGCTTTTTAATAATTGGAAAGAGGTGAAGGCTGGTGAAGGTCATCTCAGTGAGGTCATTAAAAGAACAAAAGGCAGCAAACATAGTTAAGTAACGTAGTGAAGTTGATACAGGGCATACTGGAAATACCCAACAGACTTGTCAGTAAAATAATGGAGAAAAGATGGGCCAATAACCCAGGTGAAGACACACCACCAGAACTGTATTCTGATGAAAGATCCATCCATATAATGCCTACCTGCCCAGATGCCATTAGACCTTTTCCCCCATCGTCTATACCCAGCACTCCCTGACACCGAGAAAATGGGACAAAGTTAAAGTGTTAAGTTGCTAAAGTCAGTGTTCATGGCAGACGGCAGCAGGGTGTCTGGGAGGAAAATGAGATATACATGCTGTAACTGTGAGTTTGGTTGAAAGAGTGCCAGAGGCCAAAGGTGGAGAGTGGGGCTGAGAGGAGAAGAAAGGTCAGGACCATACGTTCAGATAGAACGTAGGGGTTTGGGAAAGCAGCCAACCAATCTGCATTTAGTCCCCCAGTGTGAAGGAATCTACACGAGCAGTTAATACTATGTATGGAAGTACATGTAATTCGATGTCTTAACATGGAAAGAGTGTTTGGGCCCTGGGCAAGTATGTGGGAAATGATAAATGAACAGGTGTTGTATCTGTTGCGGTTGCATGGAAAAGTGCCAGGAGAGTGCACTCTGTTACATTGATGACTATGTTGGTTCCATTTCCTTAGATATTAATGTAATAAAATTCCCCAAGCGCATTACAGATGTGAAAATATCCAGACACGAAACAGTGGTGGGAGAAGTGTTAAAGGAGGTGACTGGAAGCATGGTCAAAGGGATAGGTTCTGAGGAGCTTTTTCGAGGAGGTAAGAGAGGTAACAAGGTGGAGGGATTTAGCAGGTGGATTTCAGATTGTGGGGTTGACAATGCTAATGGTTCTGCTGCCAAAGCTGGTGGAACAGGTGGGTGCAAGGGAGACAGAATTGAAAGAGCAGAGGGCACATGCTGGAACATAGGGCTGAAGGACGTTTCAAAGATAAGGAGGGATGAGAACATGGAGACACTTGTAGATGGGGACAAGGATTTCGATTGATTCATTGAGGGTTGAGATGGGGATGAGGATTGTGATTGACGCATTGGGGGTGTGGAGGCAATGAAGATCGACAAGAGTGTTAAGGGAGCAGGACTTAATGCAGGGTAGGATGTCAGTTGATTACTGCGGCATTGATAAGGTGGGACGAATGAAATAATTTTTCTTGAGTATCTTTGGGGTTAGGGAGAGATGTCACAAAGTCTTTTCTTTTGAAGGATTACCAATGGTTGGCCACATTCCTCCGGAGATTGTGGGTTGGAGTCTGTGACAGGTGAAAGGAACAGGCTTGGTGGGTTGTATAGTCTTTTCTTGTTGCATATTTTGCTATGTTCTTATCCACATGGTTGGAAAGTAGTTTCAATGGCCAAATAACTGATCAGTCTAAGGGCTAAAACCTTGATGTTGTACACACCTTGTTGGTTTCTAGACATGCAATGATGTACAATCTTAAATATAAACAACATTCCTGTAAGATTCTCAAAATTCACAGATCCCCTGAAACTCGGAGAAAAACCCTAAAAAAACCCTGAGTATGGGAAAACTTGACTATAATCCTAAAATGGAAGGATAGTTGAGAGGTCACCAGACGAAATCAACAACACACACACCGTGGAGCTTCAGACATGTCTCTGTTTTAATGCAAAACCGACCGCAGGGGGTCGACAATCACTCCCATTGAAAGAGGCAACTTTTCCAGACATGGTGGGGCCATGTCTTTGTTTTAAAGTAAAACCATCAACACCTAGGACGTTGGATACAAAAGGAAGCCTTATGTGACAAGCTCAAAATCAGAATTAACAATGACACATTGGGAGAAGCAATTTGCAATATGATGAGGGACCATCAAAAAGCCATCAAAGATTCTTAAGGGCTTTGTAAGAACTGTTTAAACAGACCATTGTAAGAGAGACATCCACAAGGCGAAAGCTCCCTCTCTCTCTCGCTCTCTCTCTGGCTTGCTGGCTCTTGGTTCTGCCTGTGTCTGAAAAGAAGAGCAGTTTCCAGCAAACAACAAGGCGAGGGGAAGGCAGTTCTACAGGGAAGTTCAGCAGCTCTAGAAGCAGGCCGACACACAAGAAGAAACCAGAGCAACAGCCCCAGTGACCATCAGACACCTCGCGGCAACAAGGGCCTTACGAAACAATCAACCGAATATTACCACCAACCAACCGGGTAATATTGAGCCACCGCGACCAAAGAAAACCAACTCGGGAGAAAACCGAAGATCTGCAAAGTTTCCACTCTACAATCTATTTCTGACTTACCTCTGGGTGAATTACTGTCAAAGATTCGTTTTGATGTGGAGATGCCGGTGATGGACTGGGGTTGACAATTGTAAACAATTTTACAACACCAAGTTATAGTCCAGCAATTTTATTTTAAATTCACAAGCTTTCGGAGGCTACCTCCTTCCTCAGGTGAACGATGTGGAAATGAAATCCTCGAAATGAAGTCGCATTTATAATTCACAGAACAATGCTTGGTGAGTACAGACAGTTTTTTCAACTGCCCGTTGCCAAGGCAATCAGTGTGCAGACAGACAGGTGTTACCTGCCAGGTCTCACAGAATATACAAATCACCAAAAAAAAAACAACAAACAAAAAAAAACAGAGATAGAGAGGTAGAAACATAGAAAAGACAGCAACTGACCCGTTATATTAAAAACAGATAACATTTGTTCGCTGGTGGGGTAACGTGTAGCGTGACATGAACCCAAGATCCCGGTTGAGGCCGTCCTCATGGGTGCGGAACTTGGCAATCAATTTCTGCTCGACGATTTTGCGTTGTCGTGTGTCTCGAAGGCCGCCTTGGAGTATGCTTACCCGAAGGTCGGTGGCTGAATGTCCTTGACTGCTGAAGTGTTCCCCGACTGGGAGGGAACCCTCCTGTTTGGCGATTGTTGCGCGGTGTCCGTTCATCCGTTGTCGCAGTGTCTGCATGGTCTCGCCAATGTACCATGCTCTGGGGCATCCTTTCCTGCAACGTATGAGGTAGACAACGTTGGCCGAGTCACAGGAGTATGAACCATGCATCTGGTGGGTGGTGTCCTCTCATGTGATGGTGGTATCTGTGTCGATGATCTGGCATGTCTTGCAGAGGTTACCATGGCAGGGTTGTGTGGTGTCGTGGACGCTGTTCTCTTGAAAGCTAGGTAATTTGCTGCGAACGATGGTCTGTTTGAGGTTGGGTGGCTGTTTAAAGGCGAGTAGTGGAGGTGTGGGGATGGCCATAGCGAGGTGTTCGTCGTCATTGATGACATGTTGAAGGCTGCGGAGAACATGGCGTAGTTTCTCCGCTCCGGGGAAGTACTGGACGACAAAGGGTACTCTGTTGGTTGCGTCCCGTGTTAGTCTCCTGAGGAGGTCTATGCGATTTTTTGCTGTGGCCCGTCGGAACTGTCGATCGATGAGTCGAGCGTCATATCCCGTTCTTACTAGGGCGTCTTTCAGCGTCTGTAGGTGTCCATCGCGTTCCTCCTCGTTTGGTGAGCATTATCTCTGGTCCTTTAGAGTCCAACCTAGCTAGTACAGTGGGATTTGGGAGGGGTGAGGTATCTTTCTACTGTAATTTCCCTCATGTGTACTGAAGTGTTCCCCATTTTATTAGAGTGTTAAGATTGTCGTGTTGTATTTTCTCTCTTGAATAAAGGTCAAAGTTTCTTGCACTAAAACCAGTTGTCTGCTGCACTTTGTCACAACCCCCAAATAAGTCCAAGGTCTAGAACCCAGGGAGTGGGAGCGATTCGGACCGCTCAGAAGTCAGAGGTGAAGCTGACACACACCACCACCCCCTACATTCCTTTGAAAGTGTTGTAACATTGTTGAGACAACTTATTAAACAACATGACATTTACTCAGGCTGTGCTCTGGTAATTAATGTGAAATGTGGTGTTCAAAGAAACATTTTAACGTGCAATGATAGACTTGTATTGACAAAGGTGTGAAAGGACCATTAATCTGTACTAAATGCAAGATATTATTAACTAAATGTTTGAAAATGACTCCCGCATCTCACAGTGAAAAGCAGATGACGTAGATGCTGTTGAAATTAATGGTAGCATTTACAATGGCCAGTAAGCACAATACTTAATGGCCCAGAAATTACTCAGAGCTGCAAACCAACAGTGCTTGCCATTCCATAGACTTATACTAACCCACTAACTTTACTGTCTTTGCAGGGTGCACTTTCTCGAACAGGAAATGGAGACGAGTCCAGAGTTAGCTCCAGCGAAGCTAGGACCCATGGGAGAATTGAGAAGATCAGTCTCTCCCTAAGACCAATCAGATGGCAGCATTTTTGACAAGCTGTGAACATTTTCTGCAGGCTGGAATGTAAAATCCAGGAAGTGAAAGGTACACCATTAAAATCATTGTTAAAACAGTTATAGACAGTGAGAAAAAAAGAGAGGGTGAGAATTGAATTAAATTAAAGAGGCAGAAGGGAAAAGTAAAACAAAAATTCTTTTTAATTTTTAAAAATGTTTTTGTAATTACCAAAAACTATTAAAATAAGGAGAAATGAGACTCCACATTTTTAAAAGTTAATTTTTAGTTGTTTGGCGGTCATTAAGACTTTCCGCACTATTAAAATTTAGTTTAGACCTGGTATATTTAAGTGTACCTGTTTTGTGGCGATACTAGTTACTTTCCAGCTGGGCAGAAGAGCAAGTTGGTGCTGGTCCGTTGATTCCACTGATTACAGCCGGCGATGTCCCTTTAATTCAGAGCTGTCATATTGCTGGCAAACCAGTAGGAGCAAGTTCCAGATTTCCGTGTTTCACTGCACATGTGTGAACACTGGAACTTGCTCCTCTGTTTCGCCACTAACAATGGTGAACACTGTTGAGCTCAACGTTCTTTTTTAAAGCAATTTCTGGGCCACTGCGTTAATAATACCATCTCATTGCTGTCACCTAATTTGTTGGAAATGTTGGCACTGATGCCGACAGTGCCTCCACTTTGTAGCAATACTCAGAAGTCATTTATTCCTGCTCCCACATTCTTTCTGTACAACTGCCCGGGCACGTAACTTCCTGTGGTGAGGAGAAAGCTTAGGCAGTGAATTACTCCAAGGCCTCAGCCAATGCTGCTATTCAGACAGGTATCAGGAGGCACGGAACAGGAACATGCAGTAGGCACCAGTCATTGTTAAGTCACGGACAAAGCTTTTCAATTAAATCTGCGATGAACTATATATCACAGTTTGTGACAGTTCGAACACCCCCCTGATGACTCAATTGGTAAGTGAGCCCATTGTGAGTCACACAGCACAAGAAGATCCTAAATTCAATCTCTGGTCTATTTTGAAGGAGCTGATTTCACCATTGGTGATGGCGGGGATTATTGCTTCAGAATCTCTGGGCTAGGGAGGGTCTGAGTGAAAGGATAAGCCAGGGTTCCTGCTTCTGTTGGGAGTCAAACAACTGTCTGGGCGGAATAAAAAAAGAGAGAAAATCCTGGTATTTACGCAGCAGGCCTGTTAGTATCTGTAAAGACCAATTAATGGTTCAGGTAGAGATCCTTCGACTGGACTCACGGTTGAAGCAGGATGGGGCTATTCCGCGGGTTTTGTTTAATTTTAATTCAACTTGGTCGGCTCTTGTCCTGAACACACTGGCTTGTGCTGGTGCATGGCTCCACGGTCACTAAGTGCCCGCCACTCTCCAAAGGTGTTACTGTTTGGACAGTGAATATCAGCAGCTATTCAACCCTGAGGCAATTTATACCAAGTCCGATCCTGCTCACAGATACTTTTCAGCACGGATCATGGAGAAGCAAGCAGGAATTCTGGCTGTTTTCCACGCCCCACCACCGTCACTCCCTAACCCAGGGATGCTTTAGCTGTTTTAGCATTCCTGTTGTCACACTCGCTGAAGTGATGCTGAAGACATTTTAAATCATCAGTAATATTCATTTGACTTCTGCCGTGTAATACTGTGGACTCTCAGGGTAATTTTGACTTTGGCCAATAGTGTAAAACGGTCAATATTGATTCAGCTACTCATTATACAGCTTTCCTGATTTTCATATCCATTGACTTCAATAGAAATGGAAATCGGGAGAGACGTATAATGGAGGGACTGATCCGATATCACCTGTTTTACATTGTCGCCCAAAGTCAAAATGACCCCCATATTATTTAGCTATGGTACAACACACACAGAGCCGGCACGGGCACGATGTGCAGAATGGCCTCTTGTGCTGTATGATTCTATGGCAAGTGCCACAACTGGCAATAGTTTGGCATTGCGCCAAGAGGACTGTTTATTTAAAATAAATTTCAGAACTGTTTTTAATTTTCATTAAACATAGCAGAAAGTGTCCATTTAAAAACACCACAGGTCAGAGTAAATGAGTGCAGTTGCACTGGGAGTACTTTTTTGCAATCCTCCATCACCATCCTGGGTATGTCCTGTCCCACCGGCAGGACAGACCCACCAGAGGTGGCGGTACAGTGATATACAGTCAGGAGGGAGTGGCCCTGGGAGTCCTCAACATCGATTCCGGACCCCATGAAATCTCATGGCATCAGGTCAAACATGGGCAAGGAAACCTCCTGCTGATTACCACTGACCGCCCTCCCACAGCTGATGAATCAGTCCTCCTCCATGTTGAACACCACTTGGAGGAAGCACTGAGGGTAGCAAGGGCACAAAATGTACTCTGGGTGGGGGACTTCAATGTCCATCACCAAGAGTGGCTTGGTAGCTGGCTGAGTGACTGAGCTGGCCGAGTCCTGAAGGACATAGCTGCCAGACTGGGCCTGCGGCAGGTGGTGAGAGAACCAACACGAGGGAAAAACCTACTTGACCTTGTCCTCACCAATCTACCTGTCACAGATGCATCTTTGCATGATAGTCTTGGTAGGAGTTACCACCGCACAGTCGTTGTGGAGACAAAGTCCTGTCTTCACACTGAGGACATCGTCCACTGTGTTATGTTGCACTACCACTGTGCTAAATGGGATAGATTCAGAACAAATCTAGCAGCTCAAAACTGGGCATCCATGAGGCGCTGTGGGCCATCAGCAGCAGCAGAATTGTATTCCACCACAATCTGCAACCTCATGGCCCGGCATATCCCTCACTGTACTAATACCTTCATGCCAGGGGATCAACCCTGGTTCAATGAGGAGTGTAGAAGAGCATGCCAGGAGCAGCACCAGAGGTACCTAAAAATGAGGTGCCAACCTGGTGAAGCTACAACGCAGGACTACATGCATGCTAAACAGCGGAAGCAACATGCTATAGACAGAGCTAAGTGATCCCACAACCAACGGATCAGATCAAAGCTCTGCAGTCCTGCCGCATCCAGTCGTGAATGATGATGGACAATTAAACAAGTAACGGGGAGAGGACACTCTGTAAACATCCCCGTCCTCAATGATGGCGGAACCCAGCATGTGAGTGCAAAAGATAAGGCTGAAGCGTTTGCAAGTATCTTCAGCCAGAAGTGCCAAGTAGATGATGCATCTCGGCCTCCTCCCGATATCCCCACCATCACAGAAGCCAGTCTTCAGCCAATTCGATTCACTCCACATGGTATCAAGAAATGGCTGAGTGCACTGAATACAGTAAAGGCAATGGGCCTCGACAACATCCCGGCTGTAGTGCTGAAGTCTTGTGCTCCAGAACTAGCTGCGCCTCTAGCCAAACTGTTCCAGTACAGCTACAACACTGGCATCTACCCGACAATGTGGAAAATTGCCCAGGTATGTCCTGTCCACAAAAAGCAGGACAATTCCAATCCGGCCAATTACCACCTCATCAGTCCACTCTCAATCATCAGCAAAGTGATGGAAGGTGTCGTCGATAGTGCTATCAAGCGGCACTTACTCACCAATAACCTGCTCACCGATGCTCAGTTTGGGTTCTGCCAGGACCGCTCGGCTCCAGATCTCATTACAGCCTTTGTGCAAACCCGGAAAAAAGAGCTGAATTCCAGAGGTGAGGTGAGAGTGACTGCCCTTGACATCAAGGCAGCATTTGACCGAGTGTGCCACCAAGGAGCCCTAGTAAAATTGAAGTCAATGGGAATCAGGGGGAAAACTCTCCAATGGCTGGAGTCATACCTGGCATAAAGGAAAATGGTAGTGTTTGCTGGAGGCCAACCAATCATCTCAGCCCCAGGACATTGCTGCAGGAGTTCCTCAGGGCAGTGTCCTAGGCCCAAACATCTTCAGCAGCTTCATCAATGACCTTCTCTCCATCATAAGGTCAGAAATAGAGACGTTTGCTGATGATTGCACAGTGTTCAGTTCCATTCGCAACCCCTCGGATAATGAAGCAGTCCGTGCCCGCATGCAGCAAGACCTGGACAACATCCAGGTTTGGGCTGATAAGTGGCAAGTAACATTCATGCCAGACAAGTGCCAGGCAATGACCATCTCCAATAAGAGAGAATCTAACCACCTCTGCTTGACATTCAACAGCATTACCATCACCGAATCCCCCGCCATCAACATCCTGGGGGTCACCATTGACCAGAAACTTAACTGGACCAGCCACATAAATACTGTGCTACAAGAGCAGGTCAGAGTTTTGGGTATTCTGCGGTGAGTGATTCACCTCCTGACTCCCCAAAGCCTTTCCACCACCTACAAGGCACAAGTCAGGAGTGTAATGGAATACTCTCCACTTGCCTGGATGAGTGCAGCTCCAACAACACTCAAGAAGCTCGACACCATCCAGGACAAAGCAGCCCGCCTGATTGACACCCCATCCACCACCTTAAACATTCAGTCCCTCCACCAACGATACCGGGGCTGCAATTTGTACCATCTACAAGATGCACTGCAGCAACTCGCCAAGGCTTCTTCGACAGCACCTCCCAAACCCGCGACCCGTATCACTTAGAAGGACAAGGGCAGCAGGCGCACAGGAACACCACCACTTGTACGTTCCCCTCCAAGTCACACATCATCCTGACTTGGAAATATATCGCCGTTCCTTCATCGCCGCTGGGTCAAAATCCTGGAACTCCCTTCCTAACAGCACTGTGGGAGAACCTTCACCACACGGACTGCAGCGGTTCAAGAAGGCGGCTCACCACCACCTTCTCGAGGGCAATTAAGGATGGGTTATAAATGCTGGCCTTGCCAGCGACGCCCATATCCCATGATTGAATATTAAAAAATCCATATTGTCAGAAGCTGCCAGGAGAAATAGTTTTACATGTGCCTCACCGATAATGGTAAGGTTTGAGACAGTCCGAGAGGTCATTCAGTCGTTGCAGTTTGTTCTGATGTCTTACGTTTCAGTCTTGGCTTTTTGCACAAAATTTGCACCAAAGCATAAAATCTTAGTCTATATTTTACATCATCTATTTCCTGTGTTAACAAGAGAATAGAAACAATACAACAGAACCTTTTTGGAAAAAAAATGAAAACCAATATATCATTATTACCCATTCAGGACTGGAATGAAGAGCCATAAGAGTTATTTGCTGTCAAATGAAAATCTCAGGAAAGCTGCGCTTTTATTAATGCCTTTAGGAGAACCCGAGCAGACGTTCCACTAAATAGATTGCTCAGAGCTATGTACTTTGAATTGGCTGCCCGCTTTGCTTTGATGTTTTGTAGCCTAACATTTACAATTGCTGGTGCCATAGGGGAAGTAACAACACATTTACGGTGACCTGCAGGGCTACGGACCAAATGCGGGAAAGTGGCATTAGGTTGGGTGGCTCGTTTCTCAGCCGGCACGGACACGATGGGCCGAATGGCCTCCTTCTGTGCCGTAAATTTTCTATGATTCTATGGTGATGGACTCCCTCTATGAGCTGGATATTAATTATATATCTGAAACATTGTAAGGTGACGTAATGGCATGTTAAGACTGCAAATTTTACAATGAAAGAACCAAGTGTGTATGCATTTATTATCAAATAAATAAATACTCTATTATTGTGGTGGTGCTGAGATTCAGTGCAATGGGCTAGAGGGTGCTGGGATGTTACAATTAAACTTTGGCACTGGGAAATCTTAGACCTTTGCCTTCAAGGCCATGTTTAGAGGATGGAAGAATCAGATTTGTCTTTTTACATGATACCGCTTGCCTGCAGTTTTTGGTTCCTCATATTGGTCCCTCGTATGATGTTTCAGATTTTAGGAAGGATGTCAAGGCCCTGGAGAGGATGCAGAGGAGATTTACCAGAATGGTATCAGGGATGATGGGCTTCAGTTATGTGGAGAGACTGGAGACGCTGGGGTTTTTCTCTTTAGAACAGAGAAGATTAAGGGGAGAATTAATAGAGGTGTTCAAAATCATGAAGGGTTTTGATGGAGTCGATAGGGAGAAACTGTTTCCACTGGCAGGACGGTCATTAACCAGAGGACACAGATTTAAGGTAATTGGCAAAAGAATCAGGGGAGAGATGAGGAGAATTTTTTTTATGCAGCGAGTTGTTATGATCTGGAATGTACTGCCTGAAAGGGCGGTGGAAGCAGATTGAATAGTAACTTTCAAAAGGGAATTGGATATATACTCGAAAAGGAAAAATTTGCAGGGCTATTAGGAAAGAGCAGGGGAGTGGTCTAATTGGATAGCTCTTTCAAAGAGCTGATACAGGCACGATGGGCCGAATGCCCTCCTCCTATGCTCTAAGATTCGATATGGTAATGCATTTACTTATAGTGTGTCCACCAAAACTTTACAAATATTTTTGATTTTTTTAACCTACCCACCTGCCCCTGACCCGCCCATCGTTGGGGATTAAAATTGCCCCCAGAAACCCCCAATGACGGATGGGTTAGGCGCGGGTGGGTAGGTTAAAATATCAAAAATGGGAAACCTGACCCCAACCCACCTTCAACGTGCCCACTTCCGATTTTAACGGAGGTGGGTTTGGGTGCAGCCAAGTAACCAGCTCTTGAGAGGCGGGCCAGTTATTATAACATGTTAATAAGGGTACTTTCATGAGACTTTGGCAGCGATTTGAAATTATCGACTCCAGCATGGGTTTCCCGGGAAACTCGTCAGTAAAACGGAGGCAAGATTGAGCGGCACTTCATGGGGATGGTTAAAGGTCAGGTGTCCCGATATTAATAAAGGCTCAGTGTTCACGGCTGCTATCTCAGTTCCCTCGGAGAAATGTTTTGCTGAGAATCGAGTTGAAATCGTGTCATGTGGGTGCACATCATGCCCGCTCTTGCGCACTGGAGATGCGAAACCCGGAAGTAAAATTATAATTAGGCAGTCATGTTGAAATCGGACATCCCGATGCGCCAAAGCTTCTTCTGGGCTTCGCACACCGCCCCCCACCCCGTTCAGATCCCGTCTCTGCGTTATTATCGGGCCCTTAGAGTCAGATTGTCAATATTGTTATTATAGGTCGCTGGGACACTATATCAGCAACCAGGGGTTTTATGGGGAAAAATTTGCTGTTTTCTATTTTTGTGTTAAATGTAAAGACAGCGAGCAACACAGAGACTTAAAGGCATGAAGGATATAATCTTGGCAGTGACAAAGCTCGTTCACACTTTCATTACTCGACACATTGGCATTATTCCCACTGTAGTTACCGATCATGGGTAAATACTAAATAGTACAGAGTAGAGGTGGCTTGTAGCAAGTGAACTCAGTGTCAAGTCTGTCACTAATTTAGAACATTTATAGATGGGCTAACCCAAGATCTGGATGATCCAGAAATAGATCAATGGAATAACTCCGCCTAAAGTCCACAGTGCTTGTCACCAGGTTACGGTCCAATCATTGTTGGATCATGTTTAATCAGTCTCCCAATTCTGTGGGGCAGATGTAATCCTGTCAGTCTCTTTTCAAAGGACAAAACTGCTTACAAAGTATTTGTACACAGATTCTTTTGAGGCCTGCAGACTCGTATTCAAGAAGCAAGAGTAGCAATTGAGGCATTGCCATTGTATAAAGTGCTTGGCAAAGTTTGTTTTTCTCTGTTTTGTTCGGCAGGCGCACAATGCAGTGACAGACATTGCATTGAAACATGTTGTTGCAACACAAGAAACCGATTGTGTCACTTGTGAACAGGGCTGGATTTAGGGTTCCTAGAACTCCCAGAGCGTGGAAGCCTCCTACCTACCCTCTCCCCTCCCCTCCCCTCCCATTCCTCCTTTGTTTCTATTCCTTGGGTTTTAATGTTGTATTTTAACCTCCTTTATACTATTTTAACACTATTGACGCATTCAGCTACTAACTGAGATGTTGGTGTTCTGAGCCCACTCAGGGATAAACTTACCCAAGCTTCAGTGTCATATGTGACTCAGTGGTAGCACTCATCGCCTCTGAGTCAGAAGGTTGTAGGTTCAAGTCCTACTCCAGACACTTAAGCACAAAAGTCCAGGCTGACACTCCAATGCAGTACTGCACTGTTGGAGGTGCTGTCCTTTGGAAGTGATGTTAAACTGAGGCTCCCGTCTGCCCTCAGGGGTGGAGGTATAACATCCCATGGCATTATTCTGAAGTTCTCCCCGGTGTCCTGGCCAATATTTATCCCTCAACCAACATCACAAAAATAAAACAGATTATGATTATCATTATCACATTGCTGTTTGTGGGACCTTGCTGTGTGCAAATTGGCTGCCATGTTTCCTACATTACAACAGTGTCTATACTTCAAAAGTACTTCATTGGCTGTAAAGTGTTTTGGGTCTGCCTGAGGTCATGAAAGGTGCAGTATAAATGCAAGTCTTTCTTTCTTCTTGTTTCTTTCTTCTTAGTTGTTCTCTTCCGCTCCCTCTGCCCATCTACCCTTGTTTACAAGTGATATAATTACAAAGTCAATGGCATACAGCCCTTCTGATTCTTCTCCCTCCCTACTGACAATGATTACCCTTTTAAAGGCAATTATGACATGGTAATTTGAGCAGATAATTCGGGCTAAAGTCGAGAGTACAGAGGGTGTGCTCTATTGTCAGTGATGCACATTAACATGACTTCCTGCAATGTCTGAGGAGGTGATTGGTGCAAACGCTGGATGAATTTACCTCCGGTCTCGACTCCCTGCAAGAATTTGCCACTGGAAACTGTTACACGAGTCACCTGCAATCGTTGTCACACAATGAGCGTGACCACATCACCAACATGAGGCGCCACATACTGGGATCCACAGAAACCAGGGAGACCTTTGAGATTTTGTCGGTGGGAATCGGGAGGGAATCTTGTTTTTATGATGTCACCAACCAGAAAAGATTCAGGAATTTATCTGTGGTAATTGGTTAATTTCATGATCCCTCATTAGTTTGGTCACTTTCCTTCCCCCTCAAAAACATCTGGCCTTGTTTGCAAATGATGGAATTAGAATTGGAATGATGTTCAGCCCTTTCTAATTTTGCTAACTCTCTGCTGCTGCTGATTTCCCCTTTAAGGCAATTCAGACAGGAAGATTTATTCACAATCAAATTGATATGAGCAGCAGACTTCCTGGTTTGTCAAAATTGGCTTTAACATGATTCCAGCGTAACTCAATTTTTAATAATTTTTTTTTTGACATTTTGTTTATATCCAGTCCTTGTTTCCTCCTTTTGAGAGACAGTTACATGGTACAGTGATGGCTGGGGCACTTTGCAGAGCACTGAAAGCTGTGAATGCATTTTGATCCTCTTCTCCACATTCTCCACTGCACTTAATTAGCAGCATTCATTCGGTGTCAGCTTGCTGCATCGTTCATTGTACTCCATGCCGGAATTGTAGTCTTTGTGGAAGGCAACAAAAGGTTGTGCTAAATGGAATTCAATATCCACATCCATCACTCATTATAATTTCCCACAAGGTTTTGCTCTTCTCTCGCGTTATCGTTGAAGATTGGGAATAAGGCATGCTCCAGTGCGCAGAAATGTATGGCGATTAAATTAACCTGAACTGAATTTGCCTTCATTCAATGAATTCCAGGGCAGGTTAACATAATGACCTTAAAGTCAGCCTCCTGCCTGAATAACTGACTGCAAACTTTTAAAAAAAGGCAAACAATGGATGCTTCATTGAAGCTGTTTGATAGGATAAACATAGAGAAGATATTCCCACTTGTGGGGAAGACCAAACTAGTGGCCGTAATATAAGACTGTCACTAATAAATCCAATAAGGAATTCAGGAGGAACTTCTTTACCCAAAGAGTGGTTAGAATGTGGAACTCGTTACCACAAGGAGTAGCTGAGGCAAATAGCAGAGATGCATTTAAGGGGAAGCTGGATAAACACATGAGGGAGAAAGGAATAGAAGGTTATGCTGATAGGGTGAGATGAAGAGGGGTGGGAGGAGGCTCGCGTGGAGCATGAATGCTGACATAGACCACTTAGGCCGAATGGCCTGTTTCTGTGCTGTAAAAATTCTATGTGATATGTAACAAAATATTGTTGGGTAGAATTTTTTTTGAAGCTGTCACTGACTCACTGCCCAGCAGAATATTTCAGCCTTGGCATTAAATGTACTTTTGAGCTGTGTTTTAATGTCATGCTTAAGAAACCGCGAGTTTTGTGCCCGTCAAGGTGAGGGATGTAAGCATTGAGGAATGAGCATTTTCTATTCCAGACATCAGCATCGGGCACTCCCAGTTCAAATTTGGCATTGTAGCTGCAGATAAGAGGTCCCCCTTGCACTGCCCCAACAATGTACATGGTTTGGTGCTGGCGTAGCATTGCAACTCACACGGAGCTCCGGAAATCTATACATTTCACAACAAAGAAAGAATATGTGTTCATATAAGGGCCTTTCACATCTTCAGAATGTCCCAAAGTGCTTCAGAACCAATCAAGTACTTGAACTGCGAGATGTTTGACACCATGAACCCAGTAAAAAGAAAACAAAGACTTGCATTTATCTTGTCCCCTACCACATCTCTGACAAATGTCTCAAAGCATTTTATGTAAAAGGTTATTTCCAAGATCCTGCACTTCCAATGGGGAGTCATGCTCGCAGTGAACATGGATTGGAAAATCAGGGCTGTACTTCTGTATGATTGACAGTGATGTCTGCTTTGTAAAAGACCTATCTCCAACCCATGTTGCTTTGGAGTGTGGTTTCTCCACTGGGATTGTGAAATTAACCTTACACTGAATTATTTTGAAGTGCAGTGACTTTTATGTAGATTAGTGCAGCCGCCATTTTGTGCACAACACGATCCCACAAGCTGCAATGAGATGAATGCCCAGTTAATCTGTTTTTAGTAGCAATGGTTGAGGGAGGATTGTTGACCTGGAGAATGATGTGGAGATGCCGGTGATGGACTGGGGTTGACAATTGTAAACAATTTTACAACACCAAGTTATAGTCCAACAATTTTATTTGAAAATCACAAGCTTTCGGAGGCTTCCTCCTTCCTCAGGTGAACATTCACCTGAGGAAGGAGGAAGCCTCCGAAAGCTTGTGATTTTCAAATAAAATTGTTGGACTATAACTTGGTGTTGTAAAATTGTTTACAATTGACCTGGAGAATGGCAGAACTCCCTGCTTTCCTTTGAATAGTGCCATGGGTTCTCCAACATCCATCGGAACCACTGGAACAGGCGGTCAGGGCCTCAATTTAAAGAACAGCGCCTCCAACAATACAGTGCTCCTTAGGTGTATCATTGTAGATTCTGTGCTCATGTCCTGGAGTGGGTCTTGAATCTTCTGACTCAGAGGCATGAGTACTGCCACCTGAGCCAAACTGAAACACAGGTGTAAACAACTACAAATGGACTAGTAAGCTTTTATAAATATTTTTAAAAAGAAATGGAGAGGGAATATATTCTAGGAATTATTGCTACATCTGGCTTTCACTAATGGAACCCGAAATAGCTGTCATTTCTCAATCGCTTCCTGCGTTCATCTATTTTTGTTTAATTTGTGCACTGAGTTTCTATTAGAAGTCTTATCATGGATCTGCCATGATGTGCCTTACTGCTGCTGCTGCCTTGAATGCTTCAGTGATTGTGTGTAAATTGTGCATGCTTCCATTATGGTTGTCATGGCGATGGGAATGTGTAGGAACCGCTCACATACGACAGCTTATTCTCTGCATCACATTTTTTTTAATGTATATATATGTGTAACCAGCTCTGACGATCTTTACGTCCATATGATTGACAGTGAAACCTACGTTGTAAGCATTCAATCTTGCTCCAGGTCATTGTGATTTTGATGAGGACATCTATTTTTAAACTGCCCTCTTCCACCACACTGAAGTGACTACAGCCCGAACAATTCCTGTTTTCGCACAAACTAGGGGTTCTGATGTGTTGTAAATTGTTTGTTGCAAATACACTCATTTGACCCACTGATATTCCCAATTTGATTTGCATTCGTATTCCGTGTGAGCTCCAACCCACACGGCAGGCTGGCCAGTGCTGTGCCACTTTATCAGCAGAGCTTCATTTCATTAGCTTGAGCAGCCATTAAAACAATTGCATTCTCAGAGAAGGGAGAAGGAAGAGGGCCGGGAATGGACCATAATGAAGCAAAACGGGGTGGGGGAGTGAGAATGGATGGCAATGAAGGAACAGAGGAAATTGATTCCAAAGTAGCTCTCGAGAATAAGGATAGATAGGTGTATGATTCAGTTTCAGCCGTGGCTCAGTTGGTAGCAATTGCCCTCTGAGTCAGAAGGTTGTGAGTTCAAGTCCTACGCCAGTGCACGAGATCTAGGCTGACGCTCCAGTGCAGCACTGAGGGAGTGCTGCACTGTCGGAGGTGCTGTCTTTCGAATGATTTGTCAAACTGAGGTCCCGTCCGCCTTCTGAGGCGGATGTAAAAGATTCCATGGTACTATTTTGAAGGAAAACAGGGTATTCTGCCGGTGTCCTGGTCAATCTTTATCCCTCAACCAACATCACTACAACAGATTATCGGTCATTATCACATTGCTGTTTGTGGGACCTTGCTGTGCGCAACTTGGTTGCCACATTTCCTACATTACAACAGTGACTACATTTCAAAAGTACTTCTTTGACTGTAAAGTGCTTTGTTACACCCTGAGGTCATGAAAGGCTTTATATAAATGCAAGTCTTTCTTTCTTCAGTTGAGGTTAATGAAATCTGCAGAAGGATCGGCTAAAAGAACAGTGGAAAAGAGGTTTGAGGATAGATGTGGTTGTGATAGTAATGTCTTTTTCAGTGATGTTGGGAGTCAGAGAGCGATCAAGGATCACTTAGGGTCTTTGAGAGATTCTGTACTGCAGATTAAGGTGGAAAACCAATGTATGGCTGAGGTGTTAAAAGGTTACTTTGTATTTGTTTTCACTGGTGAAGATTATGTTGAGTGGCCAGAGGTGGCAGATAGTGATGCTCCCAAAATTGAATTCTTGCCAACACAGAAATGGTCTTGGCTAGGATTAAGGTTCTACAGGCACATTGGGCTGCTGGCCCGATAGTATTTACCCTAGAGTACTAAAACAAATGGGGACTGTATTAAGTGAGCAGCTGGCTCATAGATTTAATAGTTCACTGAGGTCTAGGATCATTCCATGGACTGGAGAGAGGCCCATATGGTGCCCATATTTGAGAAGAAGTGTAGGTCAGAATTTAGGAATTATAGACCAGTTAATTTGACTTCAGTTGTAGGTAAATCATTGGAAGACATTGTTAGAAACACATTGTACAATCACTTGGAAAGAGCAATTGTAAACAATTTTACAACACCAAGTTATAGTCCAGCAATTTTATTTTAAATTCACAAGCTTTCGGAGACTTCCTCCTTCCTCAGGTAAATGTTGAGGAAGGAGGAAGTCTCCGAAAGCTTGTGAATTTAAAATAAAATTGCTGGACTATAACTTGGTGTTGTAAAATTGTTTACAATTGTCAACCCCAGTCCATCACCGGCATCTCCACATCATGACTACCTTGGAAAGAGCAGCAATTGTTAGGGAATCCCAACATGGTTTTTGGAAATGGAGGCCCTATCTCACTAACTTGGTTGAATTTGTTTGAAGAAGTGACAAAGTTGATGGATGATGGTAACCCGATGGATATTATGCAGTTCAATTTCCAAAAAGCCCTTGATTAAGTGCTGCACAGAAGAATATTTCAGTCGTGGCACTAAACGTGGGTGGCATAATGATGGCTGTGGGCAGTCTCCCTGCAGTGCAACCTGACATCCTCGGCAGGCCTTCATTGTTCCTCTTCTATTAAAACAAGTGACTGAACAGCACCCACAAAACTTAGAAATGCCTATCAACAAAAGCAAAACAAACACTGCTGCTGTTGGGTTTCAGTTCCTAACGTGTGAGAACAACCTCTAACACCAATTTGTAACGGGCGATATTAGCACACTGCACACATGCCATGTGAAGACAGCAACCCTCTTAAAGCTGTCGTCGTAAGTAAATTTGCATTGATCTTCAGCTGAATGTGCAGACTGTGAGAAAACCGACCGTTACACCAACAGCAATTTCCAGGTTCCTGTTACAAATCATGGCCACACCAGTTGAGATCAAAATCTTTGATCCTAAATTTCTAAACATCCGTGTTGAACACGACAGGTGTTAATTTACAAGATATTATTTGAACATGAGAAACCTACCTCTTTGATCAAGCTTTTGGTCACCTGTCCTAATATCTCTTCATGTGTCAAATTTTGTCTGATTATGCTTCTGTGAAATGCCTTGGGACTTTTTCCACTACCTTAAAGGCGCTATATAAATGCAAATAGTTGTTGTCGAAGAGAACATTTAACCTAATTTTATTGTGTATCTGTTGATGCAGAAATTGAAGCAAATGATCTTAATTTGGAACTGTGGTTATTGGGCCTTGCCAAATAGGATAATAGTAATTTTAAAAAGATAATGATACCCCACAAGCCAGTGTAGGCAGGCATCAGGTGCATCGAACTGTCTGGTGTGTGCAGGCATGTTTTCTGGCATTAATTTCTGTTTTATAATACTGGATTATGAAACCTCAGCTCTTTCGGCATAAAACAGATTTGTGCACACTTTCTCAAAACCTTAGAACCACAGAGGTTTACAGCACGGACCGAGGCCATTCAGCCCATCATGTCTATGCCCGCTCTTTGCTAGAGCAATCCAAAACTAATCCCACTACCCCGCTTTCTCCTCATGGCCTTGTTCCTTTCTCTGCTCAACAGGAAACTGTGGGATTCTGTCCATTGTCAAGAAGTAGGGGAATCACTCGTTTTTTTTTGTAATAGTGACGTGTATTTCAGGGCTTCACTCTTTATAGCAGGAATTGTAAAGGATTTTCAAATTCTATTTTAGTGATGTTACAAAGAGTGACATTGAATCACGAGGCATGATGCACATTCCTGTTACGGCCTGCAAAGTGAAAGGATGTATCTGTGTGTGTTTGAGAGACTCCTTTGCCTGATTTTGTAGTTGTTACACTTGATTCTTTTACTGTTATTGCCCACAAGCTGCCTGATAGATGATCTCTCCCAATAAATTTATTGAATGACCAGAAAGGTTAAAAAAAACTTTAAATTTGATTGGATTCTTTGTTTTAGCAGTTCATTTTATGACATTTTTTTAAAACCAGAACATGTAGGCCTGGAAATTCATTGATGCCCCGTCCATTTTACAGGTGTAAAATCTAAGCGTCCAATATGGCGGGCAGTGCGCGTGTGCACATTCCGCGACGGAGGTGCTATGCTCGCCATATTGGTAAATGCTCCAGTATATGTGTCCAGGATCCACGACTGGAACAGGCATTAGAATCTTTGCGTATGCAAATGAGGGTCTTAATGCCTGTTTGAGGCCCCCTTTCCGAGATTGGGCTGCCCTGAACACAGCCGGCTCTGGCCTGCGACGTTTGAGATAACTATGACTACATGGTAAGCTTTAAAAAAAAGAATATCTCCTTGAATGTGGAGCCAGGAGGACAGGAATGCTCCTCCCAGTTCCGCAGCGGTCCCAAAGCCCCAGTTGGCATCTGCAGCTCGCCAACTATATGCTGATAAGGCCCGAGGTCTGATTAGAGGTGAGATTTGGGCCTTGGCTTCTGGCACACACTTCCTGCTTATTTTACACCTGAAAACGGGCTGAAACAAATTTCCACCCCATAAAGTCTATTCCTTAACCATAGAGTGTAATGATATTAGTCACAGTTTATAATGCTGCCAGCTCGGGCTCCTCTAGTTTAAAATGGAAAGAAATTTATTTCGGATGGACAACATTTGATAAGTCAGTGATGAGTAAAGGCCACACAGACCATTGAAGTCCATCTCTCCAGTATATTAATCTTCCTTTCATAGCATTTAATTGTGTGTTGTTTATTATTTTTGTTGATACATTATCCCCATCATTTATTGCTCTTTGGGCGGATTGCCACCTTTGGGCGGCTAACCGCAGTGTGTGTGTTGGACAGTCAGCTGTCAAGCGGACAAGGAGACCTGAGCCATTTTGTGTCTGGTAATTAGTTAAATCTGGCTGGTGAGCTGTATGCCCTGAACGGGTGGGCTTGCTCCAGCTCGCCAGCTCTGGGCTTCAAGCCATATTGGGTGGCTCGGACCCAGGTAGGTCCGAGAGGGAGAGTCAATTGTGGAGCGGGGGGGGGGGGCGGGGCCAGCCTGTGCCAGAAACGACCTGCAGTATTTTTTTGTGGAGCCAGGAGAGAGCAGGAGTGCTCCCCATTGGCTCCACAAAAATGTAACTTTTCTGGGCCTTTTCTGGAGCGACCAGCCTTTAATGATCAGTGGTTAGGTCGCTCAATACCAGGACACGTGGGCACATCGTGCGCGGCCCACCTTCCACCGACGTGTCCCTGAAAATTGCAATCAGGGTCCTAACTACATCATAGGACCCTGATTTGCATAAACAAGAGGCCTACCGCTTCAAACAGCCACGCTGGCACTCTGTCCTCTTGTAAACTATAATGTACCGGATCTGTAAGACTTTAGTTAATTCCACCAAACACATCTTCCCCTCCCCTTTGACCATTCCCTCTGCGACACCCTGGTCCACTCTTCTATCACCCGCAATACCCACTCTCCTCCCCACAGCACCTTCCCATGCGAGTGCAGGAGATGCAACACCTGCCCTTTCACCTCCTCCCTTCTCACCGTCCAGGGCCCCAAACACTCCTTCCAGGTGAAACAACGATTCACTTGTACTTCTTTCAATTTAATATACTGTATTCGCTGCTCACAATGCGGCCTCCTCTACACTGGGGAGACCAAACGCAGACTGGGTGATCGCTTTGCTGAACACCTTCCCCCAGTCTGCAAGCGTGACCCTGACCTGCCGGTCGCTTGCCATTTTAATTCCCCTTCCCACTCCTACTCTGACCTCTCTGTCCTCGGCCTCTTACACTGTTCCAATGAAGCTCGAGGAACAGCACCTCATCTTTCAATTAAGCACTTTACAACCTTCCGGACTCAACATTGATTTCAATAACTTCAGATCATAACCACTGCTCCCATTTTTTCAGACAGCAGGTGCTGGTAATGGTTCTGCTGTTGCCATTTACACCATCATCCCTTTTGTCATTTAAACATTCCTCCACCCTATCACAGATCTTCCCTTTTGTTCTTTCCTCCCCACCCCCCTCCTCCACCCACCCCACACCATTCCCCTGGCTCTGTACTTGCTTAAAAACCGTTAAATCTTTAACTTCTTCCAGTTCTGATGAAAGGTCATCGACCTGAAACGGTAACTCTGTTTCTCTCTCCACAGACGCAACCTGACCTGCTGAGTATTTCCTGTTTTATTTCAGATGTCCAGCATCTGCAGTATTTTGCTTTTGTTTTAGTTAATTCCTGCTCCGCTGCTGCAGATTGTGTTGTGTTAGGAACATAGGAACAGGAGTAGGCCATTCAGCCCCTCGTGCCTGCTCCGCCATTTGATAGGATCATGGCTGAAAGATCATGATTGTATTGTGTTACCTGTTGCTTTGCTGCAGTAAACTTATTGTTCGCTGACGAACCCAAGTAAAATTAAAGGAGATCCTGGGAGAGAGAGCTCACAATGCACATCACCATCCCCACCAATTACACAAATCTAACAGTTTAATTCAATTCCATTCATTTTGGCTGCAGTTTCATTCACTCCTAATTTTATCTAAACAAGCAGAAATTCAGAATACATTGGTGAAGTTGAATGCAATTCTTGATCCCCTTTCAGATTGAGCTTACATTAATGCAGGGATACTTTGTTTGCAGACCCAGGATGTATGATGTAAGATCTGTGTACACAGGTAATGTAAAATGGAAGAGAAGGTGACATTATAGCATCACAAACATGTGTAACAGTGAGGTGTGTGTTTCCACTCCTGTTGCAATTTTATGATTATTAACTATAAGCAAATAATCATAAAATACAACAGTAGGTGTGCTCAAGGGATTTGTACCATGAGTGCATTCCTATTTACCACAGGGATGTCAGCCTTAAACCAAATTGTACTCAATGTTTCAATTCATGATGTGTATAATGAAACTGGGACATGTTCAGTCTTGGCTTTAAAGAAGTTTTTCAAATGTTTTATTTAATACCCAAGGTTATCTGTGACATTTTAAATCAACATCAGAACATTTCACTAGTGTAACCTTCCAGTTCCCACACAAGTAATTTTGTTTCTGTTACCTCTGTGTGTGAGATTGCAGATTTGTGACAGATTTGGACAGAGTTCTGCTGTGGGCCTGTACTCATTGCAAACTCATCTGAGAGCTTTCAAGTTCCTTTCATATAGGACTGCAACCAGCAGAGCGAGAAGCCTAGGGCCTAGAGTTTCTGCACGATTTCCGCCCAGATATCAGCTATCTGAGCGAAATCAAATGAAATAGCCACTAAAGAGTGCAATATTTTAAGCATATGTGAGTTGAGCCCATAGCCATTTTATGCTGGAGTATCTGCAATTGTTTACGCTATCAACAGATCATGTTATTACTATGGTGTTAGACTTAATCCTGGTTTTAGAATTTCTTTCCCACACTTGCAGGATAATTTTACCCCCCCAGGTCAAGCGGTGGGGGTTAAAAATTAAAAAATGGGAAACCCGACCCCAACCCGCCTCCAACGCGCCCACTTCCGGTTTTAACGGAGGTGGATTGGAGGGTGGGTGACTAACCTGCTCTCCGGAGATGGGCCCGTCATTTAAATATTTTAATGAGGCTGCGTGCCTAAGATTTTATATATCTTCAATATAACTTTTCTGGGCCGTTTCTGGAGCTATCAGCAGCGGTCACTTTAATGATTGCCAGTTAGGCCGCTCAACGCCAGGACATGTGGGCAAACCGTGCACGGCCCACCCTCCACTGACGTGTCCCTGAAAACCGCGATTGGGGTTCCAACTACATCATCGGATCTCGATTTGCATAATCTACCGCATGAAACAAGCACTCTGGCACTCTGTCCTCTTGTAAACTGTAATGTAGCGGATATGTAAAACTTTAGTTAATTCCTGTTCTGCTGCTGTAGATTGTGTTGTGTTACCTGTTGCTTTGCTGCAGTAAATTTACTGTTCGCTGACTTTACCATGTCAAGCACTCCAGAAGAAATCAAGTAAAATTAAAGGAGATCCTGGGAGAGAGAGCTCACAATGTACATCACCATCCCCACCAATTACACAAATCTAACAGTTTAATTCAATTCCATTCATTTTGGCTGCAGTTTCATTCACTCCTAATTTTATCTAAACAAGCAGAAATTCAGAATATATTGGTGAAGTTGAATGCAATTCTTGATCCCCTTTCAGATTGAGCTTACATTAATGCAGGGATACTTTGTTTGCAGACCCAGGATGTATGATGTAAGATCTGTGTACACAGGTAATGTAAAATGGAAGAGAAGGTGACATTATAGCATCACAAACATGTGTAACAGTGAGGTGTGTGTTTCCACTCCGACTGTTGCAATTTTATGATTATTAACTATAAGCAAATAATCATAAAATACAACAGTAGGTGTGCTCAAGGGATTTGTACCATGAGTGCATTCCTATTTACCACAGGGATGTCAGCCTTAAACCATATTGTACTCAATGTTTCAATTCATGATGTGTATAATGAAACTGGGACTTGTTCAGTCGTGACTGTAAAGACAATTAGATTTTCAAATGTTTTATTTAATACCCATGGTTATCTGTGGCATTTTAAATCAACATCAAAACATTTCACTAGTGTAATCTTCCAGTTCCCACACAAGTAATTCTGTTTCTAATACCTCTGTGTGTGAGATTGCAGATTTGTGACAGATTTGGACAGAGTTCTGCTGTGGGCCTGCACTCATTGCAAACTCATCTGAGAGCTTTCAAGTTCCTTTCATATAGGACTGCAACCAGCAGAGCGAGAAGCCTAAGGCCTAGAGTTTCTGCACGATTTCCGCCCAGATATCAGTGAAATCAAATGAAACAGCGCTAAAGATCGCAGAATTTTAAGAGAGTTGCCCCTGTAACCATTTTATGCTGGCCCACCAAGCTTACCTGTAAACCACGCAGCGATTGGACCCCTTCGATTGGCTGAACTCCCCCCATGATCTAACCCACCCCCCCGCCCACGATCGGACCCCCAACCCCTGATGTCCCCCCTCCGATTTCTCCCCCCCCCCGATGTGCAACTTGCCCCCACCTTCCCCTCCCCCCGACTCACCTGCCTCCCTTCCGCCGCTGCCCCACTGCGGCCTAGTGCAACTTGCCCCCCCCTTACCCCAACCCCCCCACTCCCTGCCTGCCTCCCCGTCATAATCGCGCACCAGGGGCTCGATTTTAGGAGCGTGTTTCCGGCGGGTTACCAGCGGGGTGGCCCCGAAAATCCCGATCTCCGGTCACGTGACCGGATCGCGACGAAATCCCGGCCACTTCCGGGTACCGCGCTGACGTGCGGGGCTGCGCGCGCAAGCCCCGCTGGTGGGAATCCCGCAGGCAATTAAAGCCAGCGGGGTTCCACTTGAGAGTACTTACCTTGCTCGTTGTGGTCAGTTAATGAGCTGAAGCAGCTGTCAAAAGAGGAAGTGTGGGATTTTAGGTTCAAGGCAGTGAGTTTCCCACACTGGGGGAAACAGTCTCCCTCCAACCAAGCGTGTTGCAGCCAGCAGCCTGTGGCAGGTGCCAAGGTGCGCTCCACGGGGGAGAGCCCTCACCCACGCAGGAGGCCACCGCGTCACATAGGGCAACCCCTGCCCTCCACCACCCCCCGCCAAGCCAGACGACAGACCGACACGAAACCGCAGCCCCAGTCCGAGGAACCACACACCTACCCTGCACAACCCCTCAGACCAACACCTGCCAGATGGGTGGTGTGTGGAGACCCTCGGAGGACGAAGAGCATGACCAGCACCAGCAGCCTCGCAGTCCACTCCGTCCGCCGCAGGGACGTGGATCCCCCCAACACGGTGTTGTTGCACGCCCACCTGCACAGCAGGAGGGAGGGCTACCGCAGAGAGAGACGCGTCGCAGAGGGCACTACCCTCGCCACAGGGTCCACAGACCGAGGCGCAGCTCCCCGGACCTCTCCGAGCAGCAGTGCACAGGGAGGCGCAGATTCGCTCGACATGTAGTCGTGGAGATCTGCAGCGTCTTTCATGCCGAGCTGCTCCTGGCTGGCCCCAGCACCAACTGCTTACCTGTCGCTGGCAAAGTCACCACTGCCCTCCACACCTTCTCCTCCGCATCCTTCCAGGGTGCAGCCGGCTACACCGCCGATGTCTCTCAGTCGTCTGCGCGGACGAGCCCTGCAAATACACCTGCACCTACTCTGCAGTAACACGATGGGTGGCATCAGTGGTGGGTCCTCATCGTGATACCCAGGAGCGGGCATTATTGGACAGAACGGACAGGATTCACGGAGACATGGCAGTGGTGGTGTCAATATAATGTGTGCTGTTTGTTGCTCTGAAATTCAATATGGGTAACACCCATGACAAACCCTCAGACACCCTTGTGCACCCCCTTCATGCTGACGAGACGCTTGCCTTACGCTGCCTACTGCACATATGTGATGCATGCCCTGTGGCTGCAGCACAGGTGGTGGCAGGTTGAGTGAGGCTGGCCGTGAGGGAGATGCACGAGAGGGTGAGTATGGGATGGAGCCATGAGATTGTATGAGGATTGGGTTGCGTGTTAGTGGCAGAATGAGTACTGGCGAGGTGAGTAGGTGGAGGTAAGATGAGGATGGGGTGTGAGTGGGTATGAGGGGTGATGTGACAGAGTGGTGTTGGCGGTGCCGAAGGAGATGTGGGGTGGGGGCAGTGTTGTGGCAGACGGAGTGTAGGGGAAAGACTTCGTGTTCTCACTTTGGCTGACCTACTTAGGTCATTGCAGCGCCTCCTGCACTGTATGCAGATGGGCCATATGTTGGTGGCGCAGGTGACCCCCTCTGCCACCTCGAGCCAGGCCTTCTTGGTGGCAGAGGCAGGCCGCTTCCTCCCGCCCGCCGGGGGGAAGATCTGTGTCCTCCCCCTCCTCCTCACCCCATCTGATGATACCTGGGGTGAGGCATCATTAAACTGGGAGCAGCCTTCCCCCTGGGCTGCTCCATGCTGCAATTTGTTCCATTGGTTGCAGCATCTGTCAGTGGAGGTCTGCCCCTTTAACTAGAGAGCCTCCAGCTGACAGATCGTACTGCGCATGCGCAACCCGACCGACGCGCAGGCCAGCGCCGTGGACCCCGGAGGAGCAGGTAATTGATTCCTATTAGTGGGTTGCCTGCTACGATCGCGTGGGCAACCCACTAATTTCGCCGTCCGCGTTTTCGACGCTCCCGGAGGACCACCCGCTGGGAACCCGCAGGCCTGCTAAATTCGAGCCCCAGGTGTCTGCAACCTATTTCACAGTGTAAATATGCTCAAGGGATTTCTATAATAAAATTGTGTTTCTATTTATATGGGTGCAGGTGTTACAGCCATAAAAGCAGAAGGAATTATAGCCTGTCAATTTTTCAGAGCATGTTTCATCCATCTTAGATTGAGTCTGCAGCACAGAAACAGGCCATTCGGCCCAACTGGCCTCTACCGGCGTTTATGCTCCACACGAGCCTCTTCCCACCCCTCTTCATCTCACCCTATCAGCATATCCTTCTTTTCCTTTCTCCCTCATGTGTTTATCTAGCTTCCCCTTAAATGCATCTATACTATTTGCCTCAACTACTCCTTGTGGTAGCGAGTTCCACATTCTAACCACTCTTTAGGTAAAGAAGTTTCTCCTGAATTCCCGATTGGATTTATTATTGACTTATATTTATGACCTCTAGTTTTGGACTCCCCACAAGTGGAAACATCTTCTCTGTGTCTACCCTATCAAACCCTTTCATTATCTTAAAGACCCCTATCAGGTCACCCCTCAGCCTTCTCTTTTCTAGAGAAAACCACCCCAGCCTGTTCAGTCTTTCCTGATAGGTATATCCTCTCAGTTCTGGTGTCATCCTAGTGAATCTTTTTTGCACCTTCTCCAGCACCTCTATATCCTTTTTATAATATGGAGACCAGAATGGTGCACAGTACTCCAAGTGAGGTCTAACTAAGGTTATATACAAGCTTAACATAACTTCTCTGCTTTTCAATTCTATCCCTATAGAAATGAACTGCTTAAACGTTGGTGCTTAACCACTGCTATTTGACATTTAACTGCACCAGTCACTCTGATCTAATCAATTGAAATGCCAACGTGTCATCCCTGAAGGCCGAATTCCAGCAGTATGGCGCCGAGCAAAGAACATTGACCTACTTAAGCCAGACAAGGATCCACAGTTAGCAGCGAGCTACCGACCAATCTCCCCCCTGAGCGTTTGCTATAAGATGTTCAAGCAATTGGTCCTCCAGCAGTAGATGCTGCGCTAAGCCCAGATCAGGATGGTTTCTGCAGTACCTGTGACAAAGGACTCGCTCGAACCACCTTCACTGAAAATGGCTTTCAGAGAAACCTTAAGTCCAGTGTTGTCTTCCTTGATCTAACGGCCATTGTGACGGAGAGAGCGGGCATCTCTGAGGAAACTCTCGGCCCAAGTGTTTCTTTTTTTGTGATTTCCTACAGAAGTACGTGAGCCACTAACAGATCACAGTATTAAAATGGCTGAGGAGATTTCCCAAATCTTATTATACTGACTCAGTGTTGGAGAATGTCACAGTCTAAAAGAGGGAGTTACAGAAGACTTTTTAAAAAAAAATTACGACTGAAAAAACCCCAGCTGGGAAATGAAAGAAATAAGGAAATATCTACATATTGTTTGATTAAATATTGATCAGTCAGAAAAACCTGCTAAATGTACATCAAACTGTAATATATGTGAAATTTACAGGGTTTTTCAATGTGTTTACACTTGCACTAAATTAATGATCAGCTAATATTTTACAGGCTTTTTATCCAGCGGCTGTAATCGCAAGGTGATCACAGCTGGACTGTTTTCTGTTGCACATTCTCTAAGTTCTTTTCTATTTGTCAAGAGAGGTCAGCACTGACCTCATTGTACATCAATAACATGCAGTCATAAACTCCGGTAATATTTAGTTAAGGAATAGACAGATTTTTTTTTCAATTACTCTGAGTCGTGAACTTCATCCTGTCGCAAACATAAATATATCTACAGGTCTGAGCCATTTTGCTTTGCAGACACTTTTCCTTCCTAGGACTCTTAAACATTTCTCCCTATGATACTTTGGGCGATTGACAATGATGGAGTCCGCATTTGTTTGTGAGAAACACAATGTGGCCTTCAGGTTTCAAAGGATCAGTTCTGCGTTCTCAGAGTTTTTCAGAGCAGTATTATATCTGTGCGGAAGTAGCATGATGCCTTGTATGTTAAAAAGGCTTGGGGATTATTTATTGAACGTGGTATCTTTGAGTCATCCTTACTTACAGTTCAGTCTCTCAATTATTAACTGTGGGCGTAATTTGCATCAGAACGGTTGCAGACATTAGTCTATAATTGGATAGTCCTTTAGGTGCCTATAAGGCCCTATTTTGTAAAATGTCATCTTATTAACAACTTTTAATTTAAAATTGAACAGTTAAACATTTTTTGTTGAATCATTTACATTGAATTTACAGCCCCTTAGAGTTTGCTGTATCAGAAATTGTTGGAAAATTTAGTAGTGTAACTCTTTGCAGAAACTGTTCACCCTTTACTTTTGAATCATACAATTGGATGTTTATTGAGCATTCCAAATTGACCACATTTCAGATCACAGTCAATAGTTTAAAGTAAGTTGATTAAATTCTGTCATTACACAGTTTTTGAAGGTTATATAGAAATTACAGCACAGAAACAGGCCATTTGGTTTATGCTGGTGTACATGCTCTTCCTCTCACTCTATTTACTTCATATTACCCTATCAACATAATCTTCTCTTCCTTTCTCTCTCATGTACTTATCTGGCTTCCCCTTAATTAGTTAGATTTGGATTGTTACCGATGGTGTCATCTGCATCTACTACGCACAGAAGAGATTGCTCTAACTGGAGCAGGTGCCTTGGAGTTGCTTGCTATGTGCATGATTATGCCTCTGAGAATTCCTCTCCCTCTTCACTCTAAGGATTCTCCCATAACGTGCACCAGTCCTCTGAGATCACAGCTGTATCAGGCCACCCACACTTGGGCTTCTGACCATGTTGCTTTGAGTCATTTGGAAGGTGAGCAGGCTCCTCCACTCCATTTCACTTTGCCTCCATTGCTTGGGAAATCACATTGCCTCTTTTATGTGCCTCTTGATATTGCCAACTGAGATCAGAAACTCACTGAATAAATGTGGATATTGGAACTCCTATCACCGCACGGGAGATTCTCTAATTATAGTGTAGCGAATTCAATGCATTATAATTCCATAGGAAAGGATGGGAAAAATACATTGGGCCGGAAATTGCTTTCAAAATAACGATGATCCCAACAGCGCTCGCCGTTATTAGCGGCGAAATCGAAGAGCAAGTTCCGGCGACCGCACACGCGCAGTCAAACGCGGAGATCCGGAACTTGCTCTTCCTGGCTCGCCGGCGATGTAACAGCTTCGTCTTAAAGGGACCGCGCCGGCTGCAATCAAAGGAATCAATGGACCAGTGCCAACTAGTTCTCCTGCCCAACTGGAAACTAACTAATCTCGCCACCAAACAGGTACGCTCAAACATATCAGGTCTAAATTAATTTTTAACAGTCTTAATGACTTCCAAATAAACTCTCTGGCACTGAAAATTAAATTTTAAAAATGTGGAGTCTCATTCATTGAAATTTTAATAGTTGGACAATTTTTAAAAACTTTTTCTTTCTGTCTCTTTTCCCTTTGCCTTTTAATTCGATATTTCTTGCCCTCTCTTTATTTTACAGTTATAGCTTTCAATTCCTGGTTTTGACTCATTGCAGCTCGCACTGACTCTTCGCGGCGTGTCACTAATGCTGCAATCTGATTGGTCGAGGGAGAGAGCGAGCCTCTCATCGCTCCCATGGGTCCTAGCTTCACTCCAGTTAATGCTGGGCTCTTTTCAGTTTCGCATTAGAGGAAGTTAGAATCATAGAATCATAGAAATTTACAACATGGAAACAGGCCCTTCGGCCCAACATGTCCATGTCGCCCAGTTTATACCACTAAGCTAGTCCCAATTGCCTGCACTTGGCCCATATCCCTCTATACCCATCTTACCCATGTAACTGTCCAAATGCTTTTTAAAAGACAAAATTGTACCCGCCTCTACTACTGCCTCTGGCAGCTCGTTCCAGACACTCACCACCCTTTGAGTGAAAAAATTTCCCCTCTGGACCCTTTTGTATCTCTCCCCTCTCACCTTAAATCTATGCCCCCTCGTTATAGACTCCCCTACCTTTGGGAAAAGATTTTGACTATCTACCTTATCTATGCCCCTCAAGTTCCCACATTAAAGACCACAGTAAGTTTATGGGTGAGTATAAATCTATGGCGCGATGAAAGCCGTTCGTTCGGCACTTGGAGCAATTTCTGGCCCAATGTGAATTTAGACACATGTAATGAAATGGATTTTGGCAATTAAGTAATCAGTACTATGTCATACTTGCTGAGATTCTAGAACGGTCCCAGTAGATTGGAAGGTAACAAATGTAACAACATTATTCAAGAAAGGAGGGAGGGAGGAAACAGGGAACTACAGGCCAGTTAGCCTGACATCAGTAGTCGGGAAAATGCTGGAATCCATTAATAAGGATGTGGTAACAGGGCACTTAGAAACTCATAATATGATTAAGCAGAGTCAACATGGTTTTATGAAAGGGAAATCGTGTTTGACAAATTTATTAGAGGTTTTTGAGGATATAACTAGCAGGGTAGATAAAAGAGAGCCAGTGGATGTGGTATATTTGGATTTTCAAAAGGCATTTGATAATATGCCACATAAAAGGTTGTTACCCAAGATAAGGACTCATGGAATTGGGGGTAATATATTAGCATGGATTGAGGATTGGTTAACGGACAGAAAACAGAGAGTAGGAATAAACAGCTCATTTTCAGATTGGCAGGCTGTAACTAGTGGGGTGCCGCAAGGATCAGTGCTGGAGTCTCAGCTATTTACAATCTATATTAATAACTTAGATGAAGGGACCGAGTGTAATGTATCCAAGTTTGCTGATGATACAAAGGAAGGTGGGAAAGTAAGCCATGAGGAGGACACAAAGGGCTCGATTTTAAAAGTAAAAAACGGGTGGGTTGAGGGTAGGGGAGGCATTGAAAATTGCCACCTTATGAGACCCGCCCCCAACCCGCCTCCAAACTACCCATTTCTAGTTTTCACGGGGGCAGGATGAGGAGCGGGCAACCAACCGCTCCCAGGAGGCGGGTAGGGCCTTAAAACATTTCAAGGCGGTTTCAGGCCTCCATTTTTCACTAATTCCCAATTTCAACCCCGGGGGGCCGGGGCTCCCGGGCCTTCTGTTTTACGCCTCGTGAAAGGAGGCGAGAAGGCCCAAGACTAACAGGTAAGTGCCGAGAAAGGCACAGCTTGTGGGCCCGGAGGAGCAGGAGTGCTTCCCCCAGGCCCAACAAGTCTACCTGCACTGACCCCCCACCCCCACCCCCCTCCAAGAACGCGGACACCCGACCCTGGATCGCTGACCCCTGGCCCCCCCGACCCCGATCCTCCGACCCCGATCCTCCGACCCCGACTCTGAACCTCCAACCCCGACCTTGATCCCCTGACCCCAATTCTCCGACCCTGATCCTCCTCCTCAGTGATCGGGAACCCCCGTGACTGACCCCCGATCCCATTCCACATGACTCGCGACCCCAGTGCCCACATATGCCTGCCCATGCCCCTTGCCCACCCATGCCCCTTGCCCACCTGTACCGCTTGCCCATCAGTGCCCCTTGCCCGCCTGTGCCCCGCCCCACCCCCCCCTCCATCCATACAAGCAAAGACTTACCTGAAGACGTCCTCTCCCTGGCTGGTCTCCCGTCCAACTGAGACCAGCATGTCAATCAGGCCGGTCAGTCGGACAGAAAACCAACAAAAAAAATAAAAGACGTCCTTACGTTAAAATTGTAAGGACGTCCGGGAAACCCGTACTAATGACCCTCCCGCTCCCTTCCCAGCTCCGTTTTAAAGTTGAGCCCAAAGAGTCTGCAAAGGGATATAGACAGATTAAGTGAGTGGGCAAGAAGGTGGCAGATGGAGTATAATGTGGGGAAATGTGAGGTTATTCACTTTGGTAGGAAGAACAGAAAAACAGAATATTTTTTAAATGGTGAGAATCTATTAAATGTTCGTGTTCAGAGGGATTTGGGTGTCCTTGCACACGAAACACAGAAAATTAACATGCAGGTACAGCAAGCAATTAGGAAAGCAAATGGTATGTTGGCCTTTATTACAAGGGGGTTGGAATACAAGAGTAAGGAAGTCTTACTACAATTGTACAAGGTTTTGGTGAGACCTCACCTGGAGTACTGTGTACAGTTTTGGTCTCCTTATCTAAGGAAGGATATACTTGCCTTAGAGGCAGTGCAACAAAGGTTCACTAGATTGATTCCTGGGATGAGAGGGTTGTCCTATGAGGAGAGGTTGAGTAGAATGGGCCTAAACTGTCTGGAGTTTAAAAGAATGAGAGTTGATCTCATTGAAACATATACGATTCTAAGAGGGCTTGATAGGGTAGATGCTGAGAGGATGTTTCCCCTGGCTGGAGAGTCTAGAACTAGGGGGCATAGTCTCAGGATAAGGGGTCGGCCATTTAGGACTGAGATGAGGAAAAATTTCTTCACTCAGAGGGTTGTGAATCTTTGGAATTCTCTACCCCAGAGGGCTGTGGATGCTGAGTCGTTAAGTATATTCAAGGCTGAGATTGATAGATTTTTGGACTCTAGGGGAGTCAAGGGATATGGGGATCGGGCAGGAAAGTGGAGTTGAGGTCGAAGATCAGCCATGATGTATTGAATGATGGAGCAGGCTCGAGGGACCATATGGCCTACTCCTGCTCCTATTTTTTATGTTCTTAACATAGGTATTTTGAAGGAATGGGTTAGTTTGATTATATAGTTGTGTCCTGAGAAAAGTAACAATTTGCCATGAAATGCTGTGTCTTTATCAGAATGCTGGTGAAGTTCAAACAAAAGTAGTCAATTTGCCAAGTTTTTAATTCCCCTTCCCATTAAATTATTCAATAAATTGAAACATGAAACATTACCAAAAATATATTTTATACAAAAGTCTTTAAATGTTTCTGCTAGTTTGAGCTAAGTTGTTATAGTAGATGGATATAGTGATAATTGAGGAACATTTTGAGGCTGGTTCAAAATTGTGTATTTGAGTATTGTGCTTGGCTTAGGAACTTTGTGCATCGGAGACAATGGAATTCAATGCCTGGATAAGGTATATATCTATCTACAGATGGTGTGAGTCTTGAATTAACTTAAAAACAAAATTCACCTTCAGCGGGGGTTCAAAACCCCCGGTGGTACAAAACCAGGTGGTGGATTGAAGACAATGGAACGAACAATCGTGCTGGGTGTATAACAGGCGGCTGATCTGCTATCACCTGTTTTGTACCCCCGCCGAAGTTGAATTTCACCCTCATAAAGAAGCCCAGGGCATGATAAGGCCATTCGGCGGGCTCCGTTCATAGACCATGTATGATTCCGTTATCATGGACTTGCCCCCTCCCCTTCCATACATCACCACCACATGAGGACACAGAATCCATGAGGACACAGATTTAAGGTGACTGGCAAAAGAACCAAAGGTGACACGAGGAAAAACTTCTTTACGCCCTGAGTAGTTATGACCCTGGAATGCGCTGCCTGAAAGGGTGGTGGAAGCAGATTCAATCGTGGCTTTCAAAAAGGAATTGGATAAATATGTGAAGGGAAAAAATTTGCATGGCTACGGGGAAAGAGCGGGAGAATGGAACTAACTGGATTGCACTTCCAAAGAGACGGCACGGGCTCGATGGGCCAAATGGCCTCCTTCTGTGCTGTTACCATTCTGTGATTTTATGAGGAGTTACGAAAAAGTAGGAATCATCAGATATAGGAGCTTTGGAGGATTTGTTTGTGATTAGATTGCCCTTTTTCTTAGCTACAGGGTATTAATTTTGTTATTGTTTAGAAGCTGTAGTCAATGATTGTAGTGACTGGCAGTTTGGAAAATATGTTGTGATCAATCTATGGGTCATGATATATAGTTGTCCAGCTGTTTTTGTCACAGCAGACTTTATTCCAATCTCCCAAGAGACGTTGTTCAAATATTTTTGGAGATTAGAATAATTCCTCTCTCGTCCCCATTAAGGGGCACGATCAGGGATACTATTTTGAAAGTCTTCTGTAAATAGTGGTTGATGAATACAGTAGCAAAGCTGGGGATTATTTTTTAAATTGAATTTGGTGACATTAATCTTCACAAAATTCATCTGGCACGCACACAGCAGTCTTGTCTGATTCATTGTGTTTGTTGCTATATGTAGTAAGGTCCATGTTGTGCACAGTTTGGCAACTGTAACTCGTATTCTCTGGAGTAAAGGGATTTTTTTCTTGTTTTTTTAAACCATAAACCAAGTTCTGAGTACTCAAAATGACCATTTCGATTAGATTTTCACTCCCAGGACTAGACTGCGGATAATGATGTGCGTGAACGAATAAAGTGTTGCTGCCAAAGTATTCTAAGCGTGACAGAAAAACTAGGGGCAATCATTTCTGTGGCTATTACAACTTGCCAGTTCCTTCACTGAACCAATTAGTGCTGAGCACTTAAGCACTGAATAGGGCTGAGGGATTGACCAAGATCCAAATCTAGACCGACCACCCCATAATTGGACCAGTTTTGCTCAGTTTAACTCAGTTTTGGTCTCCTTGGATTTGGATGGACCTGTCCATCAGTTTGCTGCTATCATGAAAGTTGCTGAGTGGTTGCTGCCTGAGGCTCTCTCTCTGTGTAAAGGCACTTTTATTAAAGGATTCAGCTAAGGACTGTCAAGCAACCTTAAACTAATCACAGAGGGAGGGCTTGAATGGAAGCAACAAGATATAATTTGAGTGACTGAAATCTTTGCCGTCTTTGGCATCACAAGTAACAGGCCATAAATAGGAGATGCAAAAACATCAGAAATGTAGCTGAGGATCTGTAACTTTATTGGAAGTAGAGGGAGAAAAATTTGTTTGTGCCCAAAAATGGGTATGAGGGGGGCACAGGGAACGATCTCTGTGCCTGAATGCATGTGCCCGAGGCGCATCTAATATTGGGTCTTGGACCACATTCTCATTGAATCAGCGAGCTGCAGACACCTAAAGGGCATCCTCGGCAGCTCACTGGAGAAAAGGCCTTGAAGATCAGGCCGGCAGCGTCCTGTTGTTTGAATGTGGAGCCGGGAGGAGCACTCCTTTAAGGACCGCCTGTTAGGCCGCATGTTGGCCTGGTTTTCCTGAACTCGGCAGACACCGGTGCCAGCTGCCTCAGGGCAAACCAATATTGCAGAGGAGGCCTCAAACATATGCAAAGAGCCTAATGCCTGTTTCAGATGCGGACTCGGGACATCTGCCTGTACTAATTTGGAGGGCAGTGCGCTTCCGTCTTTTAACACAGGCGGGCTCTATCGAATTTCTAGGTCATAATTTGGTAGTGTTAGTAAACCTGTTAAATTCAATTCTCTGTGCTATCTGGGATCCTAATTTAGAACTTGGTTAAAAAACTGAAAAGGAAAAAGGAGATTTAAAGAATAATAAAATATGAAATAATTATAATTTATGTAACAAGGTAGTTTATAAGAGGTCAGCCAGCTGTCCTGTACAAACTGTCCTTTAGTTATTATGGTGGACAAATAGATCCTGGTTCCAATTTAATAGAGATTGCAAAGTACAGGATCACATTTGTCATATGGCATTTAAAATGTTTATGGATGACGTCTTGTCTCTTACATTAAAGACATCCATTTTAATGGAGAGGTGAGGAAACCTTGCTGTCCTTCCAGTTGTCATGCAGTAACTCTCTTTTGTGGTTTAAAAAGAAAGGGTGACCTTGTTAATTGCAGCAGGGATGAAATGCCACATCCTGCCATCTTAGTGTCTCTGCGATTAGCGGCAACAACTTCAATGTATGGGAGAGGGCGAGGAGCTCCCTCACGTAGGCCCCAAAAGATTTAGTCAGCTGCATTATTCTCTAGTCATCAAAATTAACTTTAAATATTGAAATGACAAGATCCAAATATCTTGTTCCCACTGTATCACTTTGGGATCAATTTTGTGTTGTAGCGATATGATAGAGTATCACCATAGAACTTTTCCAATCAACATGATGTATTTTATTCTCTACTCTGCACCTCCAAAAGTTTGCACATCCGCCTTTGCAATATTTATATGTATGGGATTGAAACAAATCCAGGACGGATGTGGAAAAGGATGACTCTGCCAAGTCCTCTGGCAAACTTGCAACTTCTCCAGGCCAGGATTGGCATATCGCATTCGAAACAATGGGGGTAATTTTAACTTTGGGCGATATCGGATTGGCTGCCTGTTACACACCCCACCCGATTACCTTCAGTGTAAATGGAAATAGGGAGAGAGGGTGGGAGTCGATCTGGAGAGGGGACGGGCACAGGCTGGCACTGCTCCTGCTGGGCCCCACAAAAAGTAAAAGACAAAGAAACTCGGGGCGCTTTTGTGGAGAGACCACCAACGGTCCCTTTAAGGGGCCCTAGTTAGACCGTTCATTGCCTGTTAGAAATGGTACGCACTCCTCCCATTTGTACTTCAAAATTGTGTCAGTGGTGCAAGAGCAAACACAGTGCAGAGGGAGTGGAAGTGGCACCCCTCTGGTGCCCGTCACGTTTTGCAGTGGGTCCGCACCGTGGAGCAAGCCACATCTATCCACTGGAGCAAATTCATCTGGGTTCACGGATAAAAGCTGGAGCAAAGGGCAGGGCTCAGGCTGCATAGCCCAGGAAGTGCCTCGTCGCACCTCTTAAAGCTGTATCACCTTCAGATTGATAAGTTTTTTTTTATTCGTTCACGGAATGTGGGCGTCGCTGGCAAGGCCGGAATTTATTGCCCATCCCTAATTGCCCTCGAGAAGGTGGTGGTGAGCCGCCTTCTTGAACCGCTGCAGTCCGTGTGGTGACGGTTCTCCCACAGTGCTGTTAGGAAGGGAGTTCCAGGATTTTGACCCAGCGACAATGAAGGAACGGCGATATATTTCCAAGTCAGGATGGTGTGTGACTTGGAGGGGAACGTGCAGGTGGTGTTGTTCCCATGCGCCTGCTGCCCTTGTCCTTCTAGGTGGTAGAGGTCGCGGGTTTGGGAGGTGCTGTCGAAGAAGCCTTGGTGAGTTGCTGCAGTGCATCCTGTGGATGGTGCACACTGCAGCCACAGTGCGCCGGTGGTGAAGGGAGTGAATGTTTAGGGTGGTGGATGGGGTGCCAATCAAGCGGGCTGCTTTATCTTGGATGGTGTCGAGCTTCTTGAGTGTTGTTGGAGCTGCACTCATCCAGGCAAGTGGAGAGTATTCCATCACACTCCTGACTTGTGCCTTGTAGATAGTGGAAAGGCTTTGGGGAGTCAGGAGGTGAGTCACTCGCCGCAGAATACCCAGCCTCTGACCTGCTCTTGTAGCCACAGTATTTATATGGCTGGTCCAGTTAAGTTTCTGGTCAATGGTGACCCCCAGGATGTCGATGGTGGGGGATTCGGCGATGGTAATGCCGTTGAATGTCAAGGGGAGGTGGTTAGACTCTCTCTTGTTGGAGATGGTCATTGCCTGGCACTTATCTGGCGCGAATGTTACTTGCCACTTATGAGCCCAAGCCTGGATGTTGTCCAGGTCTTGCTGCATGCAGGCTCGGACTGCTTCATTATCTGAGGAGTTGCGAATGGAACTGAACACTGTGCAGTCATCAGCGAACATCCCCATTTCTGACCTTATGATGGAGGGAAGGTCATTGATGAAGCAGCTGAAGATGGTTGGGCCGAGGACACTGCCCTGAGGAACTCCTGCAGCAATGCCCTGGGGCTGAGATGACTGGCCTCCAACAACCACTACCATCTTCCTTTGTGCCAGGTATGACTCCAGCCACTGGAGAGTTTTCCCCCTGATTCCCATTGACTTCAATTTTACTAGGGCTCCTTGGTGCCACACTCGGTCAAATGCTGCCTTGATGTCAAGGGCAGTCACTCTCACCTCACCTCTGGAATTCAGCTCTTTTGTCCATGTTTGGACCAAGGCTGTAATGAGGTCTGGAGCCGAGTGGTCCTGGCGGAACCCAAACTGAGCATCGGTGAGCAGGTTATTGGTGAGTAAGTGCCGCTTGATAGCACTGTCGACGACACCTTCCATCACTTTGCTGATGATTGAGAGTAGACTGATGGGGCGGTAATTGGCCGGATTGGATTTGTCCTGCTTTTTGTGGACAGGACATACCTGGGCAATTTTCCACATTGTCGGGTGGATGCCAGTGTTGTAGCTGTACTGGAACAGCTTGGCTAGAGGCGCAGCTAGTTGCATAATCTTATTTAAATTTTTTACTTTGTGTCTTTTTTCTGTTAGATTGATTTTGAAGCAATTTGTTTTCGTCTTTTTCGGCTCCAGTTACTGTTTTATTTTTATTTGACCACTTACTAGTTATGAGTGTTTCACAGTCATGTGCAATAGCCCCTGCTGGTAGGATGGGAATTCCTTTAAAAAAAATTGCTCTTGGGTGCTGGAGGACAAGGAAGATCTCCAGAGGATTCTTCAAAGTCTGCCTGCACCTGAGGCACAACCCTACCATTACCCAGGAAAGGTGGTCCACGGATCCCATCAGGCCTTCTTGGGCATGTGACACGGGACTTGGTGAGGGAAGTCATTCTCTAGGTTGAAAATGAACTCTAGAAATGGAATCTGATTATCCCAGCAGAAAAGTCATCTCGAAAAGTTGGAGAGTTAGAGCATGCGCAGTGACTGACCCTTGCACGAGCTGCATGCCGTTCAGCTAGGTTGTTTGAAAATGAGTTGAGGTGTTGGGGTCTTGAAAGATGCGAGTGCGGTAAAGTTTCCCATTCCACATTGCATTTTGCAGGTGTGCCATTCTGAGGCATGGGTATGCATGAAATGCGATGAATAAGCTAAAAAGAAACATTTTTTCATACACAGGGTCATTGGAATAAAACAGGTGACTATGGGGCAGAGACTATAACATCATTTAAAGGGGCATTGGATATGTATTTCAGAAGGAAGAATATAAAAGGATATGGTAGGGGCATGGAAATCTGAGTCGAGAAGATAGCTCCAGTTGAAGAGATAGCAATGGCACAGGCCCAATGGGCTGAATGGCCTCCTCCTGTATTACAATTTCAGTATTCTGTGTCTTGCACAATACAAAGATATTTTGTGCTTGTATCCTGCCATCAGTAATTCAATTCATTCCTCTGAATTCTAATTAGTTTTGGCAAGAAATCCAAATAAAAGAGGAAAGAACAAACATTTAGAGTTTACTCATGAGAACATGCATCCCACTATATAAAATGTTTTCTCTGTATCCCTAGTGGCTGCAGAAGTCCCCTTACTGCCAACAAAATAGATTACTGTACTTGTATTATCATAGCAGCAATGATTTTTAAACAAAACCACCTGATTGTATTTATATAACCCAGCTTCTTGATACAATCCAGGTGTTACTATGTGATCATACTTGAGAAGGACAGTTGATCTGTAATTCAGTCTGAGGCCTCCCTGTCCAACTGATGAATCAGCAACGTCAAAGTCAATGTCACTAGTATCAGGGAGAGTCACAGTATATCCCCACATGATGTAAATTGCATTGAAATGTATCGTGCGTCATTTGAGTATAACTGAGATGGAACTGATACGCTGCTCTCCTGACTCCTCTTCCTCCCCCAGAAAGGAACGGTTTGATGAACCCTTTTTCAAGATGACATGGCTTTCCAAGGCTGCTACTGCTGTACTACGGAAACAAATAGGGTAGATAGATTGACCCTGCTGGCTGTACCTTGCTAGAGATCATGCTGAGCTATATAACTTCCTGGGTGACTATATTTTAAATGTTAAGAGAATTCAGGCAGCAGCAATCCCTTTCTCATAATATCAAAAAGATTCTGTACTAACATTAGGAAAGAAAGAAAGAAAGAATTTGCATTTATACAGCCTGACCTCAGGACATCCCAAAGTGCTTTACAGCCAATTAAGTACTTTTGAAAGTATGGTCACTGTGGTAGTGTGGGAAACAGGGCAGTTTGGCCAGGCTGTCCACTGTACACCAAGTGTGGGCGCTTTTGAAAACTTGGCTCCAAGCCAGGCTGGAGTTATACTAAACGTGGTGTGAAGCTACTAGAGGTAGTCTCATGCCTTCCAGCTTCAGTGCACTTGGGAGCCAGATTGCTTCCTACTTTTCTGTTGGAAGTGCATCGGAAACCACCGCACGCCATATGTAGTATAACTGCAGTCCGGCATTCAGGCAAGTTTAAAAAGCACATGGGCTGTCCAGTGGACAGACTTGGTATAGAATCTTTCTAATAGTATGAGAAAGAAATTGTTGCTGCCCGCACGCTCTCAACATTAATGGCCCAGGAAGTGAACTTTAAAACCAACTATGATCTGGTTTCATTTAGCTGGGTAATGACAAATATGAATAACATTTTAGCAGAGCAGTAAAAGCCTGGCAGTTTAGGAACTTTGGTCATAAAGCTACCAAGATGATGCAGTCTGACAGATTCATTCTGTTTAATGGTGTGTTCTGTCATAATAGCTGGACCTGATGGTGTGGCTTGGGTTACAGACTTAGCTTCCCAGTTGGAGAACAGAGATACTGTATTGAACAACATAATGGGATCACCACACAGGGTTGCTTTTAATGTCATAAGAACATAAGAACATAAGAACATAAGAAATTGGAGCAGGAGTAGGCCAATCGGCCCCTCGAGTCTGTTATCAATCTTAGTTTATCGTAATCAGAGATGATATTTAAAATCTCCAACATTTTTAAAGTTTATTTTTAAAGCAATCTTGTTTACCAGATAAAGTTAATTTATTTTTAAATACCAAAACCTTCTTGTTCATTTTTCAAGAGAAGAGCTCACTCTACAAATAACGCAAAGTTTATCACAAGTTTGGCAAAAAATTTAAAGCCACACAAGGATAAAAAATAATGGACAATATAACTGTTTCTCTGTATAATTAACTCATATATGTGAAAGAAAAATTCATGGTAGATCCAATCAGTTGTGAATAGATAAGGAGGAACCAGTGGATGTGGTATTACAGATTCTGGCCACAAAATGACTAATTGAATTTACAAATACATAATACTTGAAACCGTCTCTCAAAATTACAGTCACATCCATAACACGTGTGAATGATGAGGGAGCACTTTCAGCAGATTGACCAGAATGGAGGGCCATAACTAAAGGAGAAGTATCTGATGCTCAGGACATCCATGTCGGACCTGTATAACCATAATTAGAAGCACTATCACTAACGACACCACTAGCTGGGAGATTAAGCACTGGGTTAGAAACATTCTTCAACGACCTTTAGCTGTAACTGCTGGTGCTGAAAGTGCATTCTAATTTCTAATTATTCAACTCTTCCTCACGTTTCTAAGCAGGTTTACAATTCAAAACCTTTATTTCATCAAAAGAATGTTTCCAGTCAGTTTTTTTTCTGGCTTTCTAACCTCTCCATTTAATGACCAGCAGGGCTTCATCAATTTTATAACTACTAGTCATCATCTTTAACACTGTCTTCTGAACAGACCTGTTACTTTTCACTTCTACTAGTTATGCCAAGCTGTCATATCTGATGTACATACATTAAGGTAGAGGGTTTTTTTTTAACTTTGAAAAACATAGAATGAATTATTACTGGTCAGGACCAATATCATGGTAGATCCAATCAGGTGTGAATAGATAAGGGGGAACCAGTGGATGTGGTATATTTGGATTTTCAGAAGGGTTTCGATAAGGTCCCACACAGGAGGTTGGTAAACAAAGTTGGAGCACATGGGATTGGGGGTAACACACTGGCATGGATTGCGAATTGGTTAACAGACAGAAAACAGAGAGTAGGAATAAACGGGTCTTTTTCAGGTTGGCAGACTGTAACTAGTGGGGTACCGCAGGGATCGGTGCTTGGACCCCAGCTATTCACAATCTATATCAATGATTTGGATGAGGGGACCAAATGTAATATTTCCAAGTTTGCTGATGACACAAAACTAGGTGGGAAGGTGAGTTGTGAGGAGGATGCAAAGAGGATTCAAGGGGATATAGACAGGATATATGTCATGCACCAAGGCCCCAGATACCCCGTTGCCCTCATCGCACTGTTATCAGCTCGCACTTCCAGCAATTTGCAGTGCAAAACATTTTCGAGTTGAAAGGTGAGGAATAAAATCCAACTCGTGGGGCAACCCTGCGAGATGCCCTGCTGCAGCAAATTCAGGACCATAATATTTACTTATACCTTGTTGTAAACTATCTTTTACATCTGAATACAATGCCTCCTTGATAACATTAAATTACATTTCTATTTGCATGGCCACCTCTTGAATTGAGTCCAATCCACAATCTTTTTCTTCTGCTTAGTACCCTAAAAATGAACTGCATACAAACCAGACTCAATTCAGTTACACAACACCTGCCATTGTGTGCTGAGTTTGTAGCTGATTCTCAAATGTTCAAACATTAATTAGGTGTTTGGTACAAAGTGAATCCAAAATAGAGATTAAAATTTATCTTAGAAAATCTCAAGGATTCCCAGTGGAACCAGAATATAAGGCTTGGTACAAAGCAGATTATCTAAGTATATCCTTTACCATGGAGGAAACCTAAGCCTTCTTGTCCATATGAGGTAGTTGCATCTGTAACGAGATAGCCTTATATACGCCATTTCTTTGCTCTATCCATTTGTGTCTCTTTGTGAATTTTGTGCACAAAATGTAACAAAGGATGAGAAAGAAGTGTCTACTTTGTTGAGTTATATGATGGTGACAAGACAAAGTGCTTTTTTTCTGTATATTAAGATAATCTGTTATCATAATGAATTATATATCTCTGTGTTGATAATCTTAATTCTGGACAAACCATATATTTGTGATGGGTCGTTGCAACCTCTGTTTTGCAAACCTATAAAATGTCAGTACTGGTGATTCCATGCCAATTCTTCCCGGAGGTATATGTGCTTCCTTGCACTTCTGTAGAATACCTACCTTCTCCTAGTTATTTCACCAGGGAATAGAGATGCATGACCTACGATGGAATAGGAAACTTGCTCATTTGGGTATGCAAAAGAAATAGGTTCCTCAGTACCAGCACAATCACTGCAAGGGTTCCCCGCACTTACTCACCAATAACCTGCTCACCAATGCTCAGTTTGGGTTCTGCCAGGACCACTCGGCTCCAGACCTCATTACAGCTTTGGTCCAAACGTGGACACAAGAGCTGAATTCCAGAGGTGAGGTGAGAGTGACTGCCCTTGACACCAAGGCAGCATTTGACTGAGTGTGGCACCAAGGAGCCCGAGTAAAATTGAAGTTAATGGGAAGCAGGGGGAAAAACTCCAGTGGCTGGAGTCATACCTAGCACAAAGGAAGATGGTAGTGGTTGTTGGAGGCCAATCACCTCAGCCACAGGACATTGCTGCAGGAGTTCCTCAGGGCAGTGTCCTTGGCCCAACCATCTTCAGCTGCTTCATCAATGACCTTCCCTTCACCATAACGTCAAAAATGGGGATGTTCGCTGATGATTGCACAATGTTCAGTTCCATTCGCAACCCCTCAGATAATGAAGCAGTCCGTGCCCGCATGCAGCAAGACCTGGACAACATCCAGGCTTGGGCTGATAAGTGGCAAGTAACATTTGCGCCAGACAATTGCCAGGCAATGACCATCTCCAACAAGAGAGAGTACAACCACCTCTCCTTGACATTCAACGGCATTAGCATCGCCGAATCCCACACCATCAACATCCTGGGGGTCACCATTGACGAGAAACTTAACTGGACCAGCCACATAAATACTGTGGTTATAAGAGCAGGTCAGAGGCTGGGTATTCTGCGGCGCGTGACTCACATCCTGACCCCTCCAAAGCCTTTCCACCATCTACAAGGCACACGTCAGGAGTGTGATGAAATACTCTCCACTTGCCTGGATGAATGCAGCTCCAACAACACTCAAGAAGCTCGACACCATCCAGGACAATGCAGTCCGCTTGATTGGTACCCCATCCACTACCCTAAACATTCACTCCCTTCACCACCAGCGCACCGTGGCTGCAGTGTGTACCATCTACAGAATGCACTGTAGCAACTCGCCAAGGCTTCTTTGACAGCACCTCCCAAACCTGCGACATCTACCACCTAGAAGGACAAGGGCAGCAGGCACATGGGAACAACACCACCTGCACGTTCCCCTCCAAGTCACACATCCATCCCAACTTGGAAATATATCGCTGTTCCTTCATCGTTGCTGGGTCAAAATCCTGGAACTTCCTGCCTAACAGCACTGTGGGAGAACCTTCACCATACGGACTGCAGCGGTTCAAGAAGGCGGTTCCCTACCACCTTCTCGAGGGCAATTAGGGATGGGCAATAAATGCCGGCCTCGCCAGCGACTCCCACAACCCATAAACAAATAAAAAAAAAGATTGGTGGAACCCTGAGAAAATGCCATTTCTCCAGGGGTTCTGCCAAGCTCACATCAAGGTTATCGCAGCAGATCGGGAGAACTCCATGGGAATTCAGGGGCAATTTCTTTTTAAGAAGAATTAGTTATTCAAATTCAAAGTACTGTAGATTGGGTTAATATAGTGTCTCCTGAACCTAAATGAACCAATTTTGCGTCATTTTGAGTCTGGTATTTGGCTTATCGCTCATCCCTCCTACTTGTCTGGCATTCTACATTCTGCACAAGACTATTAAAGCCCAACAGATCTGTTATTTTACAAAGAAAAAACTCCCAGTGCTTGCAGAATAAGCATCAAAGGAAAAGTTGAAGGATTGTGCCTGTCTGGTATCAGTGGCTGATGTAAATCTTATGGTATTTTCTGTGGCATCTGGTTGTGCTGGAAATGTTTTCCTTCCCCATGTATGGAGTGAATTGGGAGAGATAAAATGATGAACACTGGGAAACTCCATTCAGCGCAGAAGTGATCTCTGTGAATATACAATCCCCACTGCTTGTAGCGAGCGTGTTGGTGTAAAGGCGATTAGCCCGCTATAAATGTTGGACTGTAAAACCATAATAGGTTGGTCGTAGGTATTGCCAAGAGCAATCCCCGCCATTTATGAGGCCTCCTCACTACTCATGAGAGAGTCCCTGGGTAGATTTAACAGTTTTCCCTGTGTCTCAGTGATTCAGTGACGGATTCTAGTCTGTCTGTCACAGGGCTGATCCGAACTCAATTCCCAATTTCAGAGATACCGAGAGAGAACGGGAAAAGAGAAGGAAACAAATGGCTGACTGGATTCCAATTCCGTCCCCACGGTTACTCCTTGATCAACCAATCATAGAGTTGCATCTTCTTCTCCACTCGCTGTTTTTTGAACAGACACGAAGTGAACCGTGACAGTCAGCACGCCCCTTTTGAACAGACACTGCCCGAAATAGCCAGTACTCTGAATATGTTATTAGTGGGGCCTTTGCAAGTGACTCCTATGGTACTGGCAAATGGTTAGCGCTATTTGCCTGATACAGGCGGCTGTCCGTGATTAGCGTGGACAGTGTAAGTGGTGATGTCTGTATTATAGACATAGCTGTGCACCAGACAGAGGACCGAGAACATTTTAAAGCAGATGTACTCTTTTAGTAAATGTTGCTTCTAAATATAAAAAGGAAGTTACCTACTTCCAACTACCATTGATATTTTCCACAGTATGATCTGAAACAAAGACATACTTAGAAGTTCGACAGACTTGTTACTGTCAGTGGGTTTTTATCTTTAAAGGTCCTTACTGGTTCCTGAATACATTATCCGTTATATACGCACCCATACAATTACTTAATTTCTCTCATTTCAGTTGCTGTTTGTTTGTTATTTAATTTTCTGGTTTTAACCCTGACTCATTTGCTTGATACTCTTCTATATTTCTGCTCTTCCCTCTTCGCTGTTCCTTGAAATAATTTTTTTAAAAGTTTGCCTTTCCTGCGTGGTTATTCTGAACTCCTTATTTACTGGGATTGGTCTAGTAATTAATAATATTTTCCTTTCCTCAATGTTCTTTTCACCTCTCAAGTATATTTGCAAAATCTCTTTGTTTTTGTTTTGTATTTTTCCCTTCCTGTTTCATTTTCCACTTTGTAATCTCTCACTTTTACTCGCCACAGCTCCCCTATTTGAATCTCTTCAGTCAGGAATTTACCTGTTGCAGCACCAAAACGGATCCAACCAAAGTCACAAAGTGACATGCTCTGTGACTGTGACTGTGCTGCACTATCCTTCCTCATTCTTCTCCACACCTCTGCACTCTTTTACATGGTCGGCCACACCATTCTCCTCCAACACCTCTCCTCTGTTGTCCAGTTCGGTGGGACTGCCTTTGCTTGGTTCAATTTTTACCAGAGCATCTCCAGCAGTAGCTTCTCTTTCCACCCCGACACCATTATCCTTAGAGTCCCCCAAGGATCTAGCTCGGTCCCCTTTATCTTCCTCCTGCTTCCCCTTGGTGACCTCTCTCTCGAGCCCCTCCTCTGCCTCTATGTTGTCGGGCTGCTAGTCCGATGTCCAGTCTTGGACGTGCCACAATTTCCTCCAGTTAAACATTGGGATTGCTAAAGCCTTTGGGGTAGAACTTGATCTTGGGCATGTAGCGCAAAATGGGCGATATCACATTATCTGCCTGTTTAACACCCAGCCCAATATTCGTCTCCAGTAACTTCCCTGGAACTGATTATCGGAAGGTGTATATAACAGGTGGCCAACGCAAAAACACCAGTTTTGCGATCCCCTGGCTTTAATGTTTCAAGCTAAAGTTTCAAAATAATGCCAACCCGCTCCCTGTTCTCTCCCATTGAGCTCTACTCTATTAGGTGTGCAAGACTAACTGGGGTAGAAATTTGTTATGGGCGGTAGTGTAGAAACATGCAGTACCGCACCGTTGGCCTGTTACACAGTTACTTGACTTCAGTAGAACTGATTATCGAGCATGTGGTACAACAATCAGTGAATCGATTCTGTCTGTTTGGCGTTGATGCGCATGTCCAAATTCACCCCCACTATCTGTTGGGTGATTCTATGTAACCAGAGTCTCACTCACTTTTGGTGTCTATCTATTAATAGGTTATCTGTACACAGTGCCTCAAGTCACAGCAGCCATGAACATCATGCAGCAAACACCTAATGTAGGTCAACGCTGAATCATTGAAGCAAAAGAATTTACAGCAGTAAATTAAATTGGAAATAAATGGATACGAATGTGGCAAATTCATTTTCCAGCTTAGATCACAGAAGATGGCAGGAGGCAAAACATATTGAAGGCCGTAAGACATTCCACTGTTCCGAGATTCAGGCAAATAATAATTAATGGTGGGAGACTGTTAGATGAGTTTTAATTTCACAAAATGGTGTTGAAAGGATTATGAAAAAGCGTAAAGCATCCTGTATTTGCTGCTTAGAATCAATACGAATAAAAAACATCAGAAGACCATGGAGGGCAGTGGTAGAATATCGAAAAAATAGATTTAAAAGATTCAGGTGGTTGGGGAACCGGAAACCTATGCATAAAACGGTAACTACACTTCATAGTAATTCATTGGCTGTGAATTGATTTTGCACCACCTGACGTCATGAAAGGTGCTATCTACATGCTAGGGATTGAAATTAGACTGGGGGGGAGGGGAGAGAGAGTCACAAAATAGGCAGAATGCCATTTTCCATCTGTTATACAACACGTCTGATATTGAGTTTTATTGAAGTGAATGGAACTAGGTGTTGGGCAGGGGGTATAATGGGTGGGGAGTATAACGTATTTCAGGCGGGACATATTATGGGGGAGAAGTAGGGCATATAATGGGCGGAGAGTAAATCGGGCTGGGAGTATATCGGGCTGGGAGTATATCGGGCCGGGGGTGTATAACGTATATCAGGGGGGCGTATAACAGGTGGGGCGTATAATGGGTGGGGTGTATAACGGGCCGGGAGTATATCAGGCTGGGGGTGTATAACGGGCGGGGGGGGGGGGGGCGTATAACGGGTGGGGAGCATAACGTATATCAGGAGGGCATGTAACAGGTGGGGCATATAATGGGTGGGGCATATAACGTATATTGGGGGGCATACAATGGGCGGGGAGTATGATAGCAGGGCGTATAACGGTGGGGGGGAAGGAGTTTAATGGGCTGAGAGTACCTCGGGCAGGGGGAGTTACAACCCCGGGGTGGGGGGGGTAGTGCAACCCGGAAGGGGGGAATACAACGGGTGGGGGGAGTTCAACGGGTGGGGGGTGTACAATGGGCGGGGGGCCTATAATGGGCGAAGAATGCAATTCCGCCAATTTTGCGTCCCCACCCATGTCCAATTACACCCACATTGTCTTTGTCCCCTGTCAAAAACTTTGTTCCTTGCTGCTGATTCCAACCCCTCCCCAGCCACTGTCTCAGACTGGACGAGACTGTTCACAAACTTGGCATCCTATTAGACACTGAGCTGAGCTTCTGACCCCATAACCTTTCCATCACAATGACCACCTACTTCCACCTCATTGCCTGTCTCTGCCCTGACCTCAGCCCATCATTTGCTGAACCCTCATCTATGCCTTTGTCACTCTCAAACTCAACTATTCCTGTGCTCTCCTGACCAGTCTCCCATCCTCCAGCCATCATAAACTTCAGCTTATCCAAAACTCAGCTGCCCATATCTTATCCTGCACCAACACCTGCTCAACCATCACCTCTGTCCTCACTAAGCTAGTCCCCCAACACCTTCAATTTAAAATTCTCATCGTTGTTTAAATCTCTTCAAGGCTTGCCCCTCAATGGCTCTGTAACCTCCTCGGGCATATAACCCCCCCTCCCGAACTCTCTGCTCCTCTGACTCTGGTCTCTTGTGCAGCCCTCTCACCTTTGCCCCACATAGTGGTGACCGTGACTTCAGCTGTCTAGGCCCCACACTCTGGAATTCCCTTCCTAAAGGAACCTACTTGCCATAGAGGGAGTGCAGCGAAGGTTCACCAGACTGATTCCTGGGATGGCAGGACTGTCGTATGAGGAGAGATTGGGTCGACTCGGCCTGTATTCACTCGAGTTTAGAAGAATGAGAGGGGATCTCATTGAAACCTATAAAATTCTGACAGGGCTAGACAGACTGGATGCAGGGAGGATGTTTCCCCTGGCTGGGGGGTCCAGAACGAGGGGTCACAGTCTCAGGATACGGGGTAGGACATTTAGGACTGAGATGAAGAGAAATTTCTTCACTCAGAGGGTGGTGAAATGTGGAATTCTCTACCACAGAAGGCTGTGGAGGCCAAGTCACTGAATATATTTAAGAAGGAGCTAGATAGATTTCTAGACACAAAAGGCATTAAGGGGTATGGGGAGAGAGTGGGAATATGGTATTGAGATAGAGGATCAGCCATGAGCATATTGAATGGCGGAGCAGGCTCGAAGGGCCGAATGGGTAAAGGGAAAGAAATGGATATCAGCTGACTGGGGTTGAATAGTAATGATGTGGGGTATTCTGAAATATCATTGAGGGAACGGGGAATCAGATTGTGTTCATACAGAACTTTTCCTCCAAAGATTAAATAGATAGAACCCATGATAGTCTAAATTGTACCTGGTCTATGGAAAGAATGATGTGGAGATGCCGATGATGGACTGGGGTGGACAAATGTAAGGAATCTTACAACACCAGGTTATAGTCCAACAGTTTTATTTGAAAATCACAAGCTTTCGGAGATTATCTCCTTCGTCAGGTGACCTGGTGTTGTAAGATTTCTTACATATGGAAAGAATGGGCTTGATGGATTAAATGGCCTTTTCTCATTACAGATTTCTTATGTTTCTGTTGAAAGTTCCTGTCTCTCCTTAGGCTAATTTATATCTATTCGAAACAGAGACAATCCCAAGGCCCATTTAGCCTGCCATCCTGCTGTCCTAGCAGTTGTACCTGATGTTGGGCCGGATTTTGCTGTAAAAAAACAGTGAGGCTAACAGCAATCACCGTTATTCATGTGCAAATCGGACAGCAACATCCGGCGATCACACATACGCAGTTAAACGTGGAAATTCAGAAGTTGCTGTACAAGATGTGATACTCCTCCAAAAGTTGCGCGAAGAAGGCATTTTGCCGGCTGGCTCACCGTTCAAATATACTGAACGGTGTGAAGCTCCTGTACTGACGTCGCAGGTACGGATTAAACTCGCCAACAAAAGTTAAGTCAAGTCAATTCAAGTCTAAGTACCATTTTAACGGTGGTAAGTCTTAATTACTGCCAAACAATCTCTGGCACTGAAAATTAACTTTTACAAGTGTGGAGTCTCAATCCTTCAGATTTTAATTATTCTTGGACATTTAAAAAAAATCTTAAATTTTTTTTTTACTTTTTCTTTCAGTCTCTTTTATCTCTGCCTTTTAATTCAGTATTTCTTTTCCTCTCTTTATTTCACTTTCTGTACCTGATTTGAGATTGAATTCACTATTTTAACTTACACTTCCTGGTTCAGTCTCTGCGCTTTTATTAATGATGCTTCAATCTGATTGGTTAAGGGGATACATAGTAGCTTGCCCTGTTCGCACAGGTCCCAGATGCCCTGTAGAGGGTGCCGTGCTTTATGGCTCTCTAGTTTAGAGGAAATTGCCGTGCAAAAGCTCATAGAAAGTCTATGGGCAAGTTCAAGTGTAATGAATGGTGGGCACCATTCATTCGCCACTCACAGGAAAATCTGGCCCAATGTGTTTCCTTCAAGATACTTGTCCAATTTTACTTGCCCCTCTAGATCACTTGGTAAACTATTCTGAAAACCAATCACCCATTCAGTAATATTTCCTTACGTTCTGTCTGATACTTTCTCCTTTCCTTACATAACATTAAAATACCAGTACTACTCTTTACATCAGTGTTAAATTTACTGGGAAGATCCCTCCTGGGGTTCCCAAGGGTCTAAAAGGTCATCAAGTGTCTGTATTTTCCTGTATTTGTTGACACACGAGTATGTTCCTGCTGTTACTGTATACTAACAAGCAACCTTTCCTGCATTTCTATTCGCAGGGACCCCATCCCGCACTGACCTGTTGTTGAGCATGCTGAAGTGTTAATTTCATATGCGGCATGTTTCTTGTCAAACCCCCTGACCATGAGGACATAGTCTAAGAGGTGGCGAGAAGTAAGCCTGGCTTGTGGCGTTGGGTGTCTAGAGCATCACGGTGGCTGGCATGTCATGAGCTGTCCGTCTTAGGCCCTTCTACCATGCTGAAAGTGGATGTTTGTGATATAGCTGATGAGCCCATGCTGAGATCTGGGACAGTAGCTGCTGGAAGACATTAGCTGGTGGCTATTGCAAATATATATTGTCTTTCATGGCCCCAGGATGTCCCAAAGTGCTTCATAATGAAGTTCTTTTGAAGTGTAGTCACCCTTGTAATGTAGGGAATGCACAAGGTCCCACACCAGTGATATAAATGACCAGAAAATTTGTTTTAGTGGTGTTGGTTGACAGATAAATGGTGGCAGGGCATTAAGAAAAGTCTCTGCTCTTCTTAAAGATGTGTCATGGAATCTTTTACATCTGAGAGAACACATGGGGCCTTGGTTTAACATCTCATCAGAAAGACAGCACCTTTGATAGTACAGCACAGGAGAGTCAGCCTAGATTATGTATTCATGGCTCTGGAGTGAGGCTTGAACCCATGACCTTCTGACTCAGAGGCAAGAGTTCTACCACTGCACCAAGGCTGCCACCTTTTGCACCAAGCACAATGGTGATGATTGACCAGCCAGCCTGACTCATTAATAGGGACTGGGAGCTGGTATTCTTCTCAATCAGCTCCAGATAACCCTAATTGGTCGGGAGGTCCTGCACGTACAAGCTTACCGGTGTTATGTGCTGGTCGGCTGTATAGTTTTAGCTGATTAAATTCCAGCAGTACTCTTGCGCACACTTGGAAGTGCCTGAGCCTTGGCTCTGCCAATCTGTGCCTAAGCTTCCTGGACATAGGTAAGTGGAATGCGTCCTTACAGGGACAGAGTGAACTCCCCGTATTGGACAGATAGAAAATCTACCTGTGTGGATTGTTAGTAAGTTGGTTCGGAGACTTTTAAATAAAACAGTGGGTTTCCACATGAGTCAGTTGCCCAGCTGATCAAATAAAAACCACAGAGAAAAGTCTGAAGAAATCTGTACTAGATACTTATTTAACCTTAATGTGTTTGGTTGTAGAACAATACAATGAAAGGTTTCCACCTGAAGTGTTTAGCTTTTACTCTTTACGAATGCTGGACTTCATGTCTATTTAGAGTCATTTCCATTTTTATTTCGCATTTCCAGCATTTGAAGTTTTCTTAATTTAGATATTTATTCATTTTTTCCTTTCTGATTTCATAAAACCTCAGCTCTTCTTCATGACTGTTTACCTAGTGATTCAGTTTGATTATTATCTTTGTCGTCTTGATGTTTTTCCTCTGCATTCCCAATCTACTTCTGGTTTCAATATTTCCCAATTCAGGTAAATAGTTCTGGCCCATCCATTTGTGCCTTCCCTTAAAAAAAACCCTCAATAAACCATACTTTAGCCATGTGCTGAACTCAATTATCTCCCTCAGCTTTTCACATCCAAAGGTAGCACTGGCAGTAGCCCAAATATCCTGACTTTTGCGGTTCCAATTTTCAGAATTATAATCTTGTCCTACTCATCATTGATATCTAGCAATGTCTCACTCTATTTTCAGCCTCATTTAACATACAACAAATCGTCTCTGTAATGTCATTCACTTTATCCTCCAGTAAACACACTGCACATGATTAACCTGATCCCCAAGTAAACTGCCCTCTCTCGGTATAGGCACCGACCACACTTGATTCCTTTTCACTTACAGCTTAACCATCTTGTTATTACCAGCTGCCGTTCTTCATATCTTCCTTGCCCTCAGTATCAGCTATCCCTGTACCTTAACATCCTCCAAGAACTTTAACCATTTCCAATCCCTTACACAAATCCTTGTGTTGATTTTTCTTCTCATCTGTCCTACTGTTTCTGTGGCTATTCGTAACCTTGAAAGATTCCACCTCATCTTGGCTACCATCTGAATTTTCATTGCACAACTTAATCAGTGTTCACTAGTCAACTTGCTGTTTCTATTCTCCTATTTTTCCTATTCTAATCTAATTCCCTTTGAAGTAATGCTTCCTTAGATTTTGCCCTAATTGCAATGTAAGTGAATGGTAAATCTGTCTTTCTCCTGAACTGGTTTTGATTGCCTGAGGGGGTTGGAGAGGAATTTTCCAGAGTACTTTTTCCCTGGGATTTTTCTTTTTTTTTGCCTCTCCCAGGAGATTACTTGGCTGGGGTAGGGAGGGGAGGAGGAGGAGGAGGAAGAAAGTGTTTAATCATGATGCTCCGGCCATCATGGTGTGGGTCTGGCTTGATGGACCAGCTGGTCTTTTCCTGCCTGTCAATTTTGCATGTTCGTAGGTTCTACTCTCCATTTTGGACATCTTCCTCTTCCAGCATTAAACATCAGATTAGAATACTCAAGTACATAGCTAAATTATTTAAACTGGTAGTCGTAATTATAAAACCCTTGTGGTAACAATGGGCTGGAAATTGCTTTTAAAATAACGGTGAGCCTAACAGCACTCACCGTTATTAATGATGAAATCAAAGAGCAAGTTCCCACGACCACACATGCGCAGTCAAATGCAGAAATCCAGAACTTGATCTTCCTGGTTCACTGGTCATCTGTCAGCTTCGCGTTAAAGGGATCTCGTGGCTGCAATCAATGGACCAGCGCCAACTTGCTGCACTTCCCAACTGGAAACAAACTAATCTCGCCACAAAACAAGAATGCTGAGTTTGTTAGGTGTAAACTAAGTTTTAACAGTGTATTAGTGACTGCCAAACAACTTCTCTGGCACCAAAAATGATTTAATTATAAATTATAAACATTTTTTAAAATGTGGAGTCTCACTACTCCTGATCTTAATAGTTTATGGACATTTTTTTTAAAAGTATATATTTTTTTTATTTTTTCTTTCTGTCTTTTTTATCTGAGTCCTTTACTCTTACCCTCTCTTTATTTCGCTTTCTCTATCTCACTTTATTGTAGATTTACTAACCTTGTCTGGCACTTCCTGATCATTAGTCTGCGCAGTTTGTCTATGAACTGCACTTCCTGGTTCTCACAGCATGGCTTGCTTCAAGCTGATTGGTTGAGGGGCCTTAGTGATCCTCTCCCCGCTCTCAGAGCCCGGGAAAGAACGCTGATGTTATTTGAACTCGCAGTTCAAGGAAGTTGCCACCAAAAAGATCGCGGTAACTTAGCGGGCGACTTTAAATCTAACGAGCGGCGAGCGCTGCTGGTTCACTGCTCGGAGCAATTACCAGCCCAATATGATGAGCTTTCTTCTGCTGGTATCCTTTGGCATAATTTAATGGCCATAGTGGTCAATCTATTCACAAAACCTTTTGTATTTAATGTATTTCTTGACCTTTATATCCAGCTTCTTGGTTCGCCTTAGGTTAGGTGCTTGTTCTCTTTGTTTTTATAAATAATAACATTTACATAATTTATCACTCTGTATTCAAGTGCATTGAAACTAGTCAATGGGGAAAGATCACTCAAAGCAGTGGGTTGGATTGTTCTGAAATAATTTTTATATAGCACTGAATTCAATAGTGAGACATAAACCCAATTTGTCGTATGTGTACATAGCATGTCTCTATATGTATATATGTATTACCCATTTATATATATATTATGTAGACACACATAGCCACTATGAATATATTGTAAGGAGAAACAGGGGTTTGTTACCATTACATTTTAAGGCTCCTAGGAACTGCCAGTGCAGTATAGGTTTCATGGGAATTATTCAGTTGATCAGCGCTGCTGAATTCACGTTTTTTGGCATGTGCTAATGAGGCACCACACTTACTTTTCATGCATCAGATCGGTGATAGAGAGTAAAACATTCAATCCGAGGAGGCTACACAGAGATGACACTGTGGTCTTAGGAAGCGTGACTAAAGATGGAAAGGCAGCACCCGTATTTGTAAGATTCTCAAAATTCACAGATCCCCAATAAACTCAGAGAAAACCCTAAAGAAATTCACCTTTTCCCTGAGTATGGAAAAACTTTGGACCCTGACTAAAATCCTAAGATGGAAGGATTGGTGAGAGGTCAACAGACAAAATCAACAACACACACACCGTGGAGCTTCATACACGTCTCTGTTTTAATGCAAAACCGACCGCAGGGGGTCGACAATCACTCCCATTGAAAGAGGCAACTTTTTCCAGACATGGTGGGGCCATGCCTTTGATTAAAGCAAAACCATCAACACCTAGGACGTTGGATACAAAAGGAAGCCTTATGTGACAAGCTCTAAATCAGAATTAAAACAATGACACATTGGGAGAAGCAATTTGCAATATGATTGGGACCATCAAAAGGCCATCAAAGAACTTTGTAAGAACTGTTTTAAATGGAGCATTGTAAGAGAGACAGCGACAAGGCGAAAGCTCTCTCTCTCTCTCTGGCTTGCTGGCTTTGCTGGGCTGCTTGTCTTGGTTCGGCCTGTGTCTGGAAAGAAGAGCAGTTTCCAGCAGACAACAAGGAAAGCAGTTCGACAGGGAAGGTCAGCAGCTCTAGAAGCAGGCCGACACACAAGAAGAAACCAGAGCAACAGTCCCAGTGATCATCAGACACCTCGCAGCAACAAGGGTCTTACGAAACAACCAACCGAATATTACCACCAACCAACCGGGTAATATTGGGCCACTGCGACCAAAGAAAACCAACTCGGGAGAAAACCGAAGATCCGCAAAGTTTCCACTCGACAATCTATTTCTGACTTACCTCTGGGTGAATTACTGTCAAGGTTTCGTTTGGTGAGCATTATCCCTGGTCCTTTAGAGTCCAACCTAACTAGTACAGTGGGATTTGGGAGGGGTGAGGTATCTTTCTACTGTAATTCCCCTCGCGTGTACTGAAGTGTTCCCCATTTTATTAGAGTGTTAAGATTGCTGTGTTGTATTTTCTCTCTTGAATAAAGATCAAAGTTTCTTGCACCAAAATCAGTTGTCTGCTGCACTTTGTCACAACCCCCAAATAAGTCCAAGGTCTAGAACCCAGGGAGTGGGAGCGATTCGGACCGCTCAGTAGTCAGAGGTGAAGCTGACACACACCACCACCCCCTACATATTTTAACTCTTGTAGAGTTCTCAACTTTGCTCAGTAAATTTGCCTGGTATATGTAGTAGACTTCAAATACGGTCTTGCAGTTAATCTGCTCACTTCCACAGCTAACATATAGCTATCTACTGTGTGCGGCTCCTTTACGATTCCACTTCTTTCTTTCCTGATCTGCCAGTTCCAAAGCTTAAATTCTACGTTCTGACTCATAGCACTGGGGAAGTTTGATATTATTTGACCTTTACTAACTATTTGCGCAGGTGTCAGCCTTGGCTCAGTGGGTAGCACTCTTGCCTTTGAGTCAGAAGATTGTGGGTTCAAGCTCCATCCCTGACATTTGAGCACATAATCTAGGCTGACACTTCAGTGCAGTACTGAGGGAATGCTGTGCTATCTTTTGGATAAGACCTGAAACCGAGGTCCCATCTGTCCTATTGGAGACATAAAAGATCCAATGGCACTATTCAAAGAAGAGCAGGGTAGCTGTCCCAATGTTCTGGAACATAAGAATAGGAGTAGGCCATTCAGCCCCTTGAACCCAATCTGCCATACTATTATATCATGGCTGATCTGTATCTTAACTCCATCTACCCACCTTGGTTCCATAACCTTTAATACCCTTGCCTAACAAAAATCTATCAATCTCAATTTTGAAATTTTCAATTGACCCCCAGCCTCAACAACTTTTTGGTGGAGAGAGTTCCAGATTTCCACTCCCCTGTGGTGTGAAGAAGAGCTTCCTGACATCATCCCTGATTGGCCTAGCTCTAATTTTAAGGTAGTTCTCCCTTGTTCAGTACTGTCACACCCCAACAACCCCCTACCAGAGCTCAGCACTCTGTTCCCAAATCTAACCTTCCACTTCCCATTAGTCCCAGATCACTGACACACCACTCCCAATGTTCCCTAGCCCTACAAACCACTCCTACTATTCTTGACCCCCATTCTTTAACATGCCCACTTCCTCACCCCAACAACCCTCTGCTCCTCCCACATCAGGCCAACCAGCCAACTGCTTCCACACCCCTGGATCATCCTTCCAACATGACCGAATCATGACCTTTCCTTGTAGATTCATGTGCCTCCTACCTCTCTGCAAGCTGGGACCATCTTTCTGGGGAACCCAGATCTTTAAAAAGAGGTAAGACATAAAATTCATTACATAGCTGACCAAACATAATAATAATGAAAGCCACAGATTTACAATTTCGACAAAAATGTGGACATAATCACATGGTTTGAACCTGAAAAAAAACATTCACGCTCCCATAATATTCTGTGTAATAGAAGCACAATTCTACTTACTTACTGGCCCTGATTAACATAGCATAAAACAGAGTATCCTCCAGCTCATTGTATGTATACATACACATACGCCCACACACAAACACACACACAGAGCTGGGAGATATTCTGATTTATGCTATGTAATCTGCAATATAATCAGGGCCAGTGATTAAGCAGAAGATATAGGAGTGCAGTATTTTTATTAAAGAGATACTAGAATATATTAAGAGATTTTTTAATACATAATAAAAACTCTGTACCTCCTGTACTATATTATAGTTGTGGTAAAGGTGGGTTTCTTCAAAGTTGTCAGAACACAATCCATAAAATGTTTCATCTTATTTCAGTTCATAAAATGTTAAAAGGTACTGTTGTGCGCTACAAACTGTCTGGGGAGATCACAGCATAAGATTAGCCTGGCCCTATAGGAGTTAAAAATACTTTGAACAAAAGATTTCCCTTTTGACTAGTAATGGATTACCTGGTACCCAGGAAACCGAGGAACTAAATGATCAGTTTAAGGAAAGATTTATTTTTAGGAAAGGGTCTGTGAAAGGAATTGCTTGGTGGGTTTTGGTAGTTCAGTTTTAAAACCGTACTAAGAGATTGAGGAGCTTCAAGCACCCCGGAGGTATTTATTCAACTGTTATATATTTGTTGACATTACATTTTAGTATCATAAGTGAGTTAATGTTAAAAAATAAACCTATAATGAGATGATTAAGAGCAAGTTATATGTAACAGTAATTTATTTTTTAGTTCCTTGTAGTTTGAACTCCAGATCCAGGATATGTGTAATTCTCTTTGGGGAAAATCCAAGGATAAATGTTTCTCAAAGGTGTTGGGACATAGTGCAGAGTTGTAATTTCTGGTAAAAAAAACCAATTGTGGCAGCTTAGTGCATCATACTCATCTGACTGTTGACTTTGGCTATTAGTCGTCATCACTGCCAGTTTACTGCAGGGGCTGTCATTGGCCAGCTGCTTGGCCCCTGTCCATTGAACACACCATATAAAAGCCCTGTCTCAGCCGAGAGCTGGATCAGAAACGTGAACGTTTAAAGCCAAACTGAAGCATTGTCACAGAACTGACACTAGTCAACAGAGACTGATTAATATCAACATGTGTAAAGGACTAGCTGCGCTGCCTGCGACTTGCTTAAGAAGGTATGTTTTTAATTATATGGAGTTCAGATTTATTTTTCTGCTTGTATTTCCAGCGATGTTCAGCTAACATTTGTTTAACCGAATACAGCTTGAAAGATTATAACATGCATGTATTTTATGGACTTTAAATGACCAGGCAAGCAGATTTCAGTAAACAGAAATGGGAATGTTTGTGGCAGTGTAGTGTGAATTATTGGGTGATTTGACTGGTTTTCATTTATGAGAGAAAGGCACAGAGAACTGAATGAAGTTGAGACCTGCACGGACACCTGGCTCACAGCTTCTTTCAGTTCTGTGTAAAAGAAAATATCAATTTAAAAAAAGGAAGGGAATTCAGTTTGAAAGGGTTTTGGTCCTCACAAAATGTATAATGATATACGTTGGTGCTGAAATCCCTCTGAACTCTCTTTATTTTAGTTAGCAATGTGCTGTGTATTTTTTGATAGACCCTTCGATAGACCCTTTTCCGCTGTGACATGTTTAGTTTCCTGAATGCGATGTCAGTTCCTGGCAGGGCTTGAATATAACTGAGGAAAATCATTCATGCACTGACCATGTTACTGTCTTCATGTATTAACACTGACTTGGCATTTGCAACAAAACAGGCCCCAGTGCATGACAAAAGAAAGATCGGTGTATTTCCCTGGAACCATTTTTGTTCCCAATACTGCAAGCTATTTCCACCTGATGCAGTAACTCCTCCCTGCAACAGTCCCTGTAAGAGTCTGACAAGACCTTATTATAGAGTGCTGCAATGTATTTTTTTTAAAAAGGGAGCTGTAAACAATGCGTCTTATATTACAGACCATTATAGTGAAGTACTACTGTTTAAATAAAATATTATATATTCTGTGTTTTATTGAATTGTTTTGTCACTGATATATTTACTTGTGTAAGATGCTCACAATTAGCCAGTGTATTTTTGCACAAACTTTATGTAGCACTTCCATGTTTGTGAGGTATCAGAACTATTGGTAATCTTTGTAAATTAGGCATTATCACATTTATGTCGATTCCTCACAGTGCAAAGGATATGAAACATCGTCTTGGCTTCTTGCTGCCAAAACCGGAAACACTGTGTGATCACAGCTCAGCGCCCATCAAGAAGAACAAAACAGGTGCAGCTCAGAGGTAATTGCCTCCCTGAAACCATTTTAGACAATATAAAATGTCCAGTTTTGCACTGTTGGTGTTCCTTGCCATGATAAGCACAGATGCAATAATAAGAAAAAAAAGAGTCTGTATTCCTGTGTTTTATTTCTTGCTAGCAAATTTTTTAAAATTCATTGTAAATCCCTGCTGACTTCGAGACTGATGATGATGAGCAAACCATTTGACTCTCATGTTGTTTCCCTTGAGGCGCCACTCTTTGATCTCCCTCAGCCAGTTCTTTTCCAACCATGTCTGTCCCCACCCCCACCCGACCCTGTAGTGCTTCCTATAGTCTTACAGTCTTTAGGGTAGAAATTGGGCGGTAGCGCAAAAGGGGAATATAACGGGCCGCCCGTTTTACGCTCCACTTCAAATTCGGTTCCACTGACCATCGGGCCAAGACAAATTTCTACCCCTTTATCGGAAGGGTCCGCACATGTTAACTCATCTGTTCTCTCTACACCTGCTGAGTGCCTCCAGCATTTTCTGTTTTTTGTTTCAGATTTCCAGCATCTGCAGTATTTTGCTTTTTTTTTTGTTTATCAGGAAGGGGTTTAGCAAATCTTGTTTATCGGACACACACCACTTACTGGTATGTGGCAGCATCCCTGTGAAAATGGCTTCTGGTATGTGGTGAAGGTAGCACCCCATTCAAATCTGCTGCTTTCACCAGTTTGTTTCCTGCTCATGAGAAACCATGAGTAATCTTCCTGTGAAGAAGAGAAGCCTCTGAAGGGTGACCAACGCAGCAGTACAAATTTGGTGGAAAACCACATGACTCACAAAGTCAAGCTGGTTGGGAAGGCCACTATTAAAAGGCTAAGTTAAATCCCTGTGGTTAAGATTGATTTTATTCGTGGCCCTTTGTGTATACTTGAAAACTGATAGGAGAAATCTGAACAAAATAAACAACTGGTTGGGGAGGGGGGAGTTCAAGATTTAGTTTTCCCACCCCACAATATGTGAAGATGCCATCAGTTACCAAACTCACTGGATGACAGAATGCCCCTTGTATTACATGATGTGTAGATGCCGGTGATGGACTGGGGTTGACAATTGTAAATAATTTTACACCACCAAGTTATAGTCCAGCAATTTTATTTTAAATTCACAAGCTTTCGGAGACTTCCTCCTTCCTCAGGTAAATGTTTTACAGACAGGTTTTCTTAAGTGTTAACCTGCTACAGAAGTGTGAAGAAGCACACTTTTAATCCATTAGTAACAGGGTAACTTAGAGAGGACTCTCTCCAATATCACTATTACTTTCAAAGCACGTCAAAATAATAGTCAATCAACCATGCCTTTACTGGCTACCTGCTCGTAGAGATGCCTGTTCAGTACAGTCAAAACCTATCGCACTGTTTTGGCCAGTATCATCAATTATGTAACACATGTGAAGAATCTTATTTTATATCTTCTCTCACCTTGGCCCAGGGCTAGAGTAAATTAAATCAGTATTGCTTTGGATCATTCCTCCACCCTGTCTTGACAATGAACTCTTGTTGAGTTTTGACTGTATTAAGAATTGAAGCAGACGGGGTGAGCAGGATGAGAATAGTCTGAGAGCAGTCTTCAGAGTACAGTGAAGGATTGGGGAGTTTTCATTTTCCCCCAAGATTCCGGGAATGTGGAGCTGAACTGAGCACATTAATAAAACTGGGAAGTTCTACTGCAAAGTCCTGAGGAGCAAAAAGATCCTTTTTTCCCCCCTCCCCAACCAGTTTTCTCCCCTCCTCTCCAGAAGGCATTCACTGTGGCTGGGACATGGTTTCAAGGGCCTCTTCAGCTCTCCAGTACCTCGTCCAACTGGCCATTCATAGTGTGAGGTCAGAAAACGAGTGTCTTGCAGCCTTTTCAACCGGGATGGAAGGCAGGCACCTCACAATCAAGCCTAATATCTGCCCTTGCTCAATATCCACACATTCCAGCAGGGGTCACTGGATAGCAATCAAGAGTGGGAACCCTGATTGATTTAATGCTATGCATTTTCTCCAACCTCTTTCTCTTGCCAATTCTCGCTGGAGGGAGTGGGAGGGGGACGGAAATAGTGACAGAGAGCAGCATATTTCCCACCATTGATTGTTCCCGCTGCTGTGCTGTTCTTTGCAGGTATCAACAATGGCAGTTAGCCAGTGATAAAGCACTGGGCTAGTCCCTTGCCTCAGTGAGATCAAGGGACACTTTGAAACTATTGGGATCTGATTGCTCATTAACTAAGCCAGCTTTATTGAACAATGATTTGTGCCCAGAAAATTGTTACAAGCTGACCAATTCTTGCTAGAGCATCAGCTCAATAGTTTATGTCATTACCACTTTCCATATGCTGAAAAATGCATCTAGTTCTGTGTATCTGAATCCAGTTTATTGTTTAAGGGTGCAACATTCTAACAAGGGTTCATCAAAGAAAATCTTTCAAAAACAGGATTGGTACAGTTGCAGAATTCTCTCTGATGCAGATTTATGGAATAGATGAATGAACGTTAATTCCCATAAATATAAAGCATCCATTCATTTACATCACCCAGTAAATAATATTTAAGCCATAGGGTTTACATTTATTTTGCACTGTCTCATCACTAACATTGATCAGTTGAACAATCCTTTGGGAGAGTCCATAGTGTGAAAGGTTTTTTGCCTCTAATCGACATATTTTCTTACTCTTGCTTTGAATAGACTCAGCTATGATGAAGTTAAGAAATGGAGTGAATCTTTGCAACAACTAATATCTCATAAAAGTAAGTAATTCTTAACAAATCACACTTGCTTCATTCATTCATCAATGTACAGTGTTACAGGATTTGCTTTCAGAACAAAGCAAGGCTCTGGAAAGTGTAAACACCTGGAATATCTTTTTTGATAAATCGACATTAAGCGCACTAAGTTCTGAACTACAATCAGCACACTCCTAATAAACTGCGACTAATGTTCCATTCATTAATCTCACAAGGTTAATATTACAGTACAAAAAAGCTCTTGAGAAATCATCAGTCTTTGTAAGGAGCCATAACTTTGTCACAGTTTAGAAGCAAACTAATTATTCTGTAAAGCTTCTCTGTCTTAATTATCCAAAATATTAAATTGACATGTAACTAAAAATTAATAGTAAAAATTAGTTACCATTCTTGAGCATCTCCATTTTAAAGTTATATTCATCCTTTACAAAAATATTCAAATCATTTGTAATTACTGTTAATAAAAAAAATCAGTTTTCTCACAAACAATAATTGGTTCTCAGAATTAGAGTTTTAAATTAATTGTCCTCTCGCCATAAAACTTATAAACTCACCCAACGACCTACTGAATGAAAGCACCTAAGTTACCCTGTTACTAATGGATTAAAAGTGTGCTTCTTCACACTTCTGTAGCAGGTTAACACTTAAGAAAACCTGTCTGTAAAACATTTACCTGAGGAAGGAGGAAGTCTCCGAAAGCTTGTGAATTTAAAATAAAATTGCTGGACTATAACTTGGTGTTGTAAAATTGTTTACAATTGTCAACCCCACTCCATCACCGGCATCTCCACATTATAATAAATAGGGTCAGTTTATATCACCACTGAGGATGAAGTTTAAAAACAGCCATGAGGGGGAAAAAATCAATTACTCAGGACTGAGTATCCAGTTCATTTACTGAAATATAAATTTAAGTTTATTTTTATTAGTAGTAAATCTGGCAGTGGTTCTATCCCCAAATGAACAACATATCTCCAGAGAGGGGAGAAAACATAAGGAAATACACTTATTTAAAGGGGTGCCACCTTTTTTTAAAAAAACGATTCTCTCCATATCCTTCCTAAACTGAAGGTAGCGAATAATAATGAAGGAATTTGCTTCCACTGGCTCTGATACCTGGCCCAAGTAGCTATTTGCCACATGAAAGCAAAGTCAGGCTCTCTTGGTGGGTATTTAGCCTTGGGAGCCATCACCGCCGCCTCAATTTAGTCATCAGCTGGTATCCAGAGGCGTGCATTTTGTCAGTGATCACTGGATAGTGATATTTTTTGTCCCCACTTTCTAACAGGGAGACCCTGGGGCCAAGTTTAGTGCACCCACTGCTGTCTGAGCTGAGATTGGTAACACATCAGTGATTTAACCTGGGACCTTCCAGTGCTGTCTTAACTTGGGGCTACGCAGTGCATCTACCCACTGAGCTCTCGATGGGTTTTAAAGAGGCACTGTTCTCCGAAAACATATTTTGCAAACTTTTCTTTTTAGTTTAGTTTGCATTGAATGATGCAAATGACATCACTCTGTCACTCCCATGTGATGTCATCATTGACGGGAGGCCTCTTCTGGCTTTTTCTCTCTCCCCAGACCAAAAAAAAATGTCAAATGCTTTATCTTTTAAGATAGTGTCCCTTTAAAGGAAAAACAGGCTGATGACCTTTTTTACTAGAAAAAAAACTGGGTCACATCTATTTTCCCAGAGCGTGATTAAAGTCCTGGACTGTCCCTTGGTGCAATGTTAGTTCAGCTCATGACAAGTTACAGCTGCTACTTCAAACAAAACAACGGCTCCCTCACTGACTGCAAGAGACAGGATGAAGTGTTTTATCTGGCAGTCCAAGTTTCATAGTCCAGTCACCAGGGAGCCCTGTGCCACTGAGAAACCTTCCCATGCTCCAGGCCTGATGTACGTGTAAGCAGTCAGCTCTGGAGACCTGCAGGCAGGGTGCTTGTTTGTGTTGTCAGCTGTCCCCATCATCAAGGGCCATATGGTGGATGTTACTTTGCCTCTGGGTAACTGGCCTCCTGGGGTTTGCTGTCATTCACAGACAGCCTGCGTTGATTCCCAGCAATCTATTCAGATGCATGGTCACTGTGAGGGTCACTTACTGCCAATTCCTTCTCAGACAAAATCTGTTAACAACGCACCATTTGTTGGGACAGTTGTTTGAAGGAGGATGCTTGAGTGCAAATGAGCAACAGGGCCTGATGTGCTTTCGTATTTCCTCTCCATCACTCAATTCAAGACTGAGCTCAATCATTCGAAGCAACTGAAGTTGCAAGCGAATGTGAATAAAAGGTCACGTTCCAGAGGCTTGCTATTTAGAAAGTTGCTTTACAATTTAGTCTCACTGTGTTTTTCTCTATTTCTGTTTCAAATCATCCTTGTACGCTTGAATTGATTGCATGCTGTGGCTGCCAGTAAATAGATAAATGTGATGGCATTTATTTGTGAGGAGGAAATAGTAGCATATGTGAGAAGAATGAGAAGTATAGATTTATTATGGTTTGTGATCATTTCCAACCAAAGGCACGAGACAAAGGTTCTTGCTCATTTTAATTGTTGCATTGTATGGTGGAGTGTCATTGCAAATCTGGCATCCTGCATTCTCAATCATGGATTGTTTGGAACAAACCAATGCAAAACTGACAAGTTGGGGTAGATTTTGTGTGATCGTGTAAAACGGATGATAGAGAGTCGGCAGCCTGTTTTACATCTCTCCCAAATCAGGAGCGACGTAAAATGGGCTGCCGATTCGCTATCACCAATTTTACACTAAAATGAATGACTTGCATTTATATAGCGCCTTTCACGACCTCAGGACGTCCCAAAGTGCTTTAAAGCTAATTAAGTACTTTTGAAGTGTAGTCACTGTTGTAATGTAGGATTCTGTCCTATCGCATAGTCAAGATCTTCCCTATTATGTTTCTTATACTGACCCTTGAGGGTAGAAATTACTGTTGGGGTTATCAATGTATCAAATTCCCCTCTCTCTGCTACCTTAACTAAGGTGTTAACCTACTTAAAATAAATGAACCTCTGTCAAAATAAAGGAAGGAAGAATTTGATGTAAGCGCATTAGGCATTCGTGTGATAACGCTGCCATCAATAATTTCTACCCTCTAATTATTTGTTAGCTGCTGGTAAATTGTCTGTTAGTTTCTGGTAAAACATGAGGCTTCTCATTTTCTTTTCCCCAGATGGCTTGGTCACATTCACTGAATTTCTCCAGTCCGAGTACAGTGAGGAAAACATCAAGTTCTGGTTGGCTTGCGAGGAATACAGGAAACACAAGTCACCTGCAAAGCTGGCCGCCAGTGCGAAGAAGATTTATGATGAATACATCGCTGTTGAGGCTCCCAGAGAAGTAAGTCTGCAATCATGGAGGAAAATGCAATTTAGTCGGGGAGAAATTTTTGTCGGGTGAGGGTATCAGGGGATATGGATCAAAGGTGGGTTAACGGAGTTGAGGTGCAAATCAGCCATGATCTGATTGAATGGCTGAGCAGGCTCCTGGGGCTAAATGGTCTACTCCTGTTCCTAGAAATTGGGTTATTGGCGAGGCATTGAAACCGCGCGCCTGAAGACGGAGGCCCAAGGCTCGCTCCAAATTGGGCCTCGAGCCTCAGCTCCGTAATACTGGAGAGCTGCAGACACCAATCGGGCGTCCCGATGCAGCTCGCCGGTCTGGACCTTCCTAAAATTGTCCGGCTTGGACGGCGAGCCAGCCCGTAGGTAGGTCCTAGAGGAGTGAAACAAATGGGAGGGTGACAATCCCAGGCCGGCAGCAGCCCGAGGTATTCTGGTAAAGCCAGGAGGAGCGCTCATGCCCTGTGTGGTTCTTGAACACTTTAATATAATCTGAGATTAATTATTTTTCAATTTATTTTTTCTGGTGAGGGTGTTAACACGGTACTCATTAAGTACTCCCAGGTTAGGTATTGCACATTTACGTCCAAAGAAAACTACTTCTAATCTGCCTCAACAATCTGCCTTAACCCCAACTTCAGAAGAGCATTCACTACCAGGCTATGGTACCATATTTTTCGCATTTCCTACACCAGCCATTTTTATAGACTGTCTGATTAAGACTGCCAGTTTGGTGCCAATTTGTGTGCAGTTTTGTGTTGTGCACCTGTGTCCAGTAGGGATTGGGTTGAGGTAGCCCGAATTAATTGTGCACCTTACACCTGGTCACAGGTTGAACGAAAGAGACAGACAGACATGGTTGCACAAAGAGGGCCGTTTTATCCATCAATCTAGACTTGCTTCAAATGCAGGTGCCAGAGGTGACAGGATACTGTGATAGCCCACTAAGCCACTCCAGATTCCTATCCTTCCAAAAAAGTCAGCCTATGAACTACCATTAAAATAATGCTATTCATAGCATATTTTTTTTATTCGTTCATGGGATGTGGACATCGTTGGCGAGGCCAGCATTTATTGCCCATCCCTAATTGCCCTTGAGAAGGTGGTGGTGAGCCGCCTTCTTGAACCGCTGCAGTCCGTGTGGTGAAGGTTCTCCCACTGTGCTGTTAGGAAGGGAGTTCCAAGATTTTGACCCAGTGATGATGAAGGAACGGCGATATATTTCCAAGTCGGGATGGTGTGTGACTTGGAGGGGAACGTGCAGGTGGTGTTGTTCCCATGTGCCCGCTGCCCTTGTTCTTCTAGGTGGTAAAGGTTGCGGGTTTGGGAGGTGCTGTCGAAGAAGCCTTGGCGAGTTGCTGCAGTGCTTCCTGTGGATGGTACACACTGCAGCCACGGTGTGCCGGTGGTGAAGGGAGTGAATGTTTAGGGTGGTGGATGGGGTGCCAATCAAGCGGGCTGCTTTGTCCTGGATGGTGTCGAGCTTCTTGAGTGTTGTTGGAGCTGCACTCATCCAGGCAAGTGGAGAGTATTCCATCACACTCCTGAGTTGTGTCTTGTAGATGGTGGAAAGGCTTTGCAGAGTCAGGATGTGAGTCACTCGCTGTAGAATACCCAGCCTCTGACCTGCTCTTGTAGCCACAGTATTTATATGGCTGGTCCAGTTAAGTTTCTGGTCAGTTGTGATCCCCAGGATGTTGATGGTGGGGGATTCGGCGATGGTAATGCCGTTGAATGTCAAGGGGAGGTGGTTAGACTCTCTTTTGTTGGAGATGGTCATTGCCTGGCCCTTGTCTGGCGCGAATGTTACTTGCCACTTATCAGCCCAATCCTGGATGTTGTCCAGGTCTTGCTGCATGCGGGCTCGGACTGCTTCATTATCTGAGGGGTTGCGAACGGAACTGAACACTGTGCAAACATCAGCAAACATCCCCATTTCTGACCTTATGATGGAGGGAAGGTCATTGATGAAGCAGCTGAAGATGTTTGGGCCTAGGACACTGCCCTGAGGAACTCCTGCAGCAATGTCCTGGGGCTGAGATGATTGGCCTCCAACAACCACTACCATCTTCCTTTGTGCTTGGTATGACTCCAGCCACTGGAGAGTTTTCCCCCTGATTCCCATTGACTTCAATTTTACTAGGGCTCCTTGGTGCCACACTCAGTCAAATGCTGCCTTGATGTCAAGGGCAGTTACTCTCACCTCACCTCTGGAATTTTGCTCATTTAAAAATGAATAAATGGCCATGTTCATTAATGTTTGTGGTAGGTTTTATTGTCCTCTATTGTTTAACAATAATATACTTAGTGAAATGATTTTCACTATGATGTCTTTATTGAAAAAAATGTTTGAATTATAATAAAGTACAATAGCAGAACTTGCTAGTAAAAATACCCTGCTCTACTTCTCATTTCTGCTTAACAAAGTAGAACTAGTGCTGTTGTATTGACAAACTTTTCCTATTTGAACTTTTAGGTGAACTTGGAATCCCAGATCAGAGAAAAGACCAGAAAGAATATTCTTGAGCCAACTTCCTCTTGCTTTGATGAGGCACAGAGCAAGATCTATACCTTGATGGAGAAGGACTCTTACCCCAGGTTCCTCAAGTCTAAGATCTACTTGGAGTTACTAAACCAAACCCGGGCCAGAAGCCAACAAAAGGGCAAAACACAAATGCCTTTGACCTCTGACCCACAGCGCCCACACGCTTAGTTTGCCTGGACTGTCAACACAAAGTTGTTGATTGTGTGATAATATCGCCAAAATACTTGTTAGATAATATTAAAAAAAGTACAAATTCTTGTCAACGATAGTTATCGCAGATAAATTTGACCAAAAGCAGCACTTTAACCTCCTGAGAATGAAGGCAGCATTTTTTGTACCATTTCAGCAAAATAATTTTTTGCAGTAGTATTTATAAATAGTGGTAATTGTTTTTTTGTGTTGCAAACTTGTTTTCTGTGCTCGTCACAATTATATGCACTGGAATTAGGTTGAGAACTGTTCTTATTGATATCAAGGGATACGATCAAGTTTGTGTTCTGAATAATATGAAATAAATTCAACACTCATAGTTGTTACAAAAGTTTTACTTTTAAGTAGGGTTCAATATTAGGCTTTTTTTAAACAATTTCTTCTCTTAGTTCTTTTTCTGTGGTATTTCATGCAGTGTCATTAAACTATAGATGCATGTTGTAGCTTCAGGAATCTGAGCCACTGCTTTGCTCTTGCTGTAGTGCAGGTGCGAATCAACAGTATCATGCACAGCAATCTTGCATTCCAAGCAGTACCACCTAGAAGGACAAGGGCAGCAGATGCACAGGAGCACCATCTCCTCCAAGTTCCCCTCCAAGCCACATACAAGTCCGACTTGGACTTATATCGCCGTTCCTTCATCGTCACTGGGTCAAAATCCTGGAACTCCCTGCCTAACAGCACGGTGGGAATCCCTTCACCACATGGGTTGCAGCGGTTCAAGAAGAAGGCCCACTGTCACCTTCTCAAGGGCAACCTAGGGATGGGCAATAAATGCCAGTCTTGCCAGCATCATCCATATCCTGAAAATGAATTTAAAGAAATGTAGGCATACAGTTGTTTCCCCAGATATATTCATCATTAAAACATTGAATGGCACACCTTACAGTATGACAACATATGGCCACTATTGATTGATTCTTTTTCAACTGAAAAGCACTGATAAAGTTCTTTTAGAAATGCAACATGACAGAATTTGTACAGAAATCACCCTTGTACTATTTTGCATGCAACCTACTTGAAAACAGTTTATTATTTTCAAATGTGTATTGTACCACAGTGTTAGATTCCTGAACTTGTCACAAATGTATTAAGACACAAAACAGAGTCTATGATAAGGGGGAATGGTATATGGAAGCAGCAATTTTGCTTGTTCTGTATGTTTGTCAAGAATACTTTTGTGTATGCAGATGTCAGTTGTTTTGTTTGGGGTTATATGAGAATAACTTATTGTATTTCAGGATTAACATGAAAGTTTAATTATTTTTATATGTATTATATTCAGTATTGTTGAATCCTAAGTATGTTTGAGATACTCGGACAGGCTGCAGCGTGATGTACTTAAGGTATCTAACACATTGGCAGAATTCTAAGTTCAGCCACAGATGTAGAGTAGCTGTAAGGGCCAACATTGCTCTTATATATTTATTGCCTAAATTATAGTGCGTTGGAATTTCTTTTTTGTTTTGAATATTTCAATAAATTATGTTTCATATTAACTGACTAGTTGAAATGGTTATTATTTTAACTGACAAATCAAATCCCTGGCATGTGGAAAAAAATTACTTTTTTAACATCTGAATTTTAATTGTTCCAAACTTCTCTCTTCCTTTCCTGAAAGTGATGACTCTTGTTGGGGTTCAGTTATACTGGCACTGGCCAAAGAGGGGGAAAGAGTGAGAAAAGTTGGAGACAAACAGAGAGAGATGACAACAAGAGAAAGTGTATGAGAACTATACAGAGAGGAGGAAGAGAGAGAGAAAGAATGAAAATAAATCAATCTTAAATTTGGCCACTTGGCATAAATGGGGTGGTTGCAGCCTCAAGACGGTGTGGGTACACAACATATTTACATTGACGATGTGGCCAGTACCACTTTAGATAGGGTCTGGACCAGGGCGGTTCAGGCACCCACCTGTTTCCGGTGACGGCCTCATTTATGTAAAGCGAGGTCCTATGACATCGATGGAACCCCGATGAGATTTTAATGGCAAATAGCAGGACTGCCACTGAGTGCTGGACCTGCCCAGTAAATTGGGCCGTACAGGTGGTAGAGAGGCCACTTGGATTCCTATTTAAAGGGGCACTCACCAAGAGGCTGTGATTGCCCTGTGGCATCTGCGGCAGCAAGATCTCGAGTCAATGATAAGTGATGTGCCTTGCCTCTGGTCGTGAAGCTGACTATGGCTTCCAGGCTGCAGCAGGTAACGTGCACCCATCAGCCAGTCTGCCTTGCACTTGTGCATAAAACATGTTACCAACATGCTTTTTTTTATAAGGCTAACACATTCATCTCCCTTGTGTTGTGCGACATCGTGTCCTGTAAAAAAAAGATGCAGGGGTGGGGAAGGGGGCGTGTTTGTGTTTGTGTTTAGCTGCTGTAAAGGATTGTGCAGATGTGTGTGGCAGCTGGATGTGGAGTGAGTGCTGAGAGGGAGTAACAGCAAGTAGTGAGCAGGATGGGGAGGTGGTAATGTGCAAGAAGTGGCTGCAGTGTGATGTGCACTAGCAGTTGGAAGAAGAGAGGAAAGCCTTCCAATTGCTACCAGGTGAAAGCAGAATGCTGCCTGTGAGGGCAGCAGCAGCTGCTGAGAGTATGACTGTAATCAGAAGGAGGCTTGGAGCAGTGCAGGTTGGAGGAGCAGAACGTGGAGTGGGGGAGGGGAGTCCTGTGGCAAGGTCTGATGCACAGAATGAGACAGAGCAAGAAGTGATTCACACTTTGGCTAACCAGGTAAGGTTGTTGAACCTTTTTCTGCAGTGTATATATGTTCTGATATCTCCCTTCAGGCCTGAGGCAGACACTGCCCGGAGACTCTTCTCCCACTTGTGAGTTCCTCTTCCCTGTTCCTGCAAGACCTCCATTGCTGCATTAGAGAAGTTTTCAAATGATAATAAATTGAGGGGTATAACAAAGAATGTGGAGGGCTGCACTAAAATAGAAGAAGACATGAACAGGCTTGGGTCACAGAGTGGGCGGATAAATGACAAATTAAATTCAATGCAGCGAAGTGTGGGGTGTTTCATCTTGGTAGGAGAATATGAGGCCACTTATTCCTTGGAAGATAAGAAAGTAAATGGGGTAGAGGAGCAAAACATTCTGGGACTACAGATACATATTAAAAGTAGCAACACAATTTGATATGGCCACAAATATTGCAAACAAAGTACTGGGGTTAATTTCTAGAGGAATAGAATACAAAAGCAGGGAGGTAATATTACATTTATATAGAACCTTGGTTAGACCGCACTTGGAATACTATATGCAGTCTGGTCTCCATATTAAGAAAAATATATTCAAACACTGGAGAAAGTGCAAAAAAGATTTACAAGGACGTCACCAGAATCGAGATGATTCATATCCAAGTGAATTTAAAGTTCCAATTTTTTTCCCATGCTCATTCCCTGGTCTCCAGTAACTTATTCACTATTGGCATCAAGTTGATTGATTTGACAGCGGGATTTGTACATGCTAGCCTTTCTCAGAATCAGATCAGCTATATTATACTAGGGTTGTGTCTCCAATCTCGGCTGATGATACCAGAAGATTGCAGTGGTACCAGTAAACTAATAACAATGCTCCCAAAGCATTCAGAGAATTTTATAGAAATAATAGCAGAGGGACTTTGACTAAGAAAATTGAGCAACGAACCTTGAGAAAGTATGCAACTCAGATGGAAAGCTCCCAAGAATACTTAAGGAATTAGAATCATGTCTGGCTGAAATCCTTTATCTTGGGAGCAAGGTAATAACAGAATGTAGGTTTTGAGAGGATAGCACACAGGTCCCAATGTGATACAACATTCATGCAACATGTAGCCTGATCTCGAAACACATGAGAGATGGGGTTGATGTCATATTTATTTATAGTTGTTATTGAAATATGACATCACATCACTTATGAATCCACAAAACTCATTGTGAATCCCCTATAAGCATGGTATATGCATTATAAGGGCCATAAATACACAGTTGTTATGATTTGGAATGCACTGCCTGAAAGGGTGGTGGAAGCAGATTCAATAATAACTTTCAAAAGGGAATTGGATAAATACTTGAAGGGGAAGAATTTGCAGAGCTATGGGGAAAGAGCAGGGGAATGGGACTAATTGGATAGCTCTTTCAAAGAGCTGGCACATGCACGATGGCCAAATGGCTTCCTTCCGTGCTGCATCGTTCTATGATTCTAGAATACACCAGAGAATATAGCGCTTCAACTAAATCACTAGCAAAGAGGCATATACCATTCAGCATCATTCAAAAGAAAGATTGATAGCTTTGCTAATGCAACTGTCCAGAGTGGATATGTTTTATTGCAATTGACATAATAAGGTCAACATACAGTTAATGAGGTGACAAGCCTTGGTAATGAATTTTCCAATTATATGTATCATGAGATGCCTTAATATTTCTGTGAAATTATCTTTAAGCGACAACACAAACAACACATAAAAAGTAGCTTTGCAATGGATTTTAAGAAAAAGACTCATTGTTTGATGATATTACTGCAATCTTCCATTGTGACTTTTTGAGAGCAACCCTATAAAAAGTTTGGGCACACTTTTCCTTTCAGACACTGATTTCCATCCAGATCCTCAAGAGGATCTATTAATTCCTTAATGGTTTGCTTACAAGGAGCAAGCCCCAAGAATTCTTTCGTTCTTCCCATGAGACTTGATTTTGCATTTGGGTTTCTCTTTATCCTATTTCTAGTAACTGAATTTATCCACTGTACTTTTCTTTCCTCCCTAAATCCAGGAATCAGTTTTTAATCATTTTAATTCTCCTTTCTCTTTTTTTATACTTGCTTTTATTTCCCTTTGGCCTAAGTAGGTCCAGGGCTTTGGGACAACATTCTTAATGATAAACATTTAATTTGCATCTTTTCCTGTTTGAATGTTGTCCAATTTTATCCCACCCCCAAAATGTCTTCTAAGTTTCACATGGGTACAATATTACAGCTGTTAATGTGGGCAAACAGTAGCATTGGCGAGAGAAAGAGCTAAATAATGGAATAACATTTAAAGCTGCCTCCCAGAGCTTCAAGAATGTGTTGCATGTGTTTGAGTGGAGTATGGCAGCTGCTTTTTGATTTGTTAACTTTTATAAAACTACTGAGGCCCACAATTGACGCTCAGATTATTTGGTTGGAGCAGAGATTAGACAACCGGATGGGTGGGGAGTAAGGGAGAGAGAGAGAGAGAAAGAGGGACAGAAAGAAAATTTGTGGGGCTATAGGGTAAGAGCAGGGGAATTGGACTGATTGGATAGTTCTTTCAGAGAGCTAGCACAGGCATGATGGGCTGAATGGCCTCCTTCTGTGCTGTATGATTCTATGATTCTAAGAACACAGTGCATTCAAGAAAGTTTTTACAAGGTCGTGAGACAAATGGACTGATTCTAAACAATGGCCGTTGTCCAACTGTGCAGCTCATCCCTGCACTTTTCCCTGACCCACGTAAATAGCATCTCTCAGGAAGAAAGCCAGAAAATCCTGGAAATTCACATCAAGCCAGACAGCATCTATAAAGAGAAAATAAAAATTCAGCATAATGTTTTGGGTAAAAGGCTCCCTTAGGTCCTGGCAGAAAATACAAACAGACATGACCTCCAAAATGATAAATGAAAACAGCAGGAATGGCTAAACCTGACTGCATGTCCTCATCAGTGTCATCACCACCGCAGAGTAAGGATATTTATTGGGTCTTTGAATCGGCATTGCATGCAGCACGCAACCTCATAATAACAGTAAGCTCCTTGAGTAAGCTCCTTTAAGATACAGACTTCAAAATTGAGTTGAAGACAAGCATTGTTATAATGGGTGGATTAAATGGGTAAACATAAAAAACAAAAGGCATTGCATGCCTTCAGGTGGGCAATTTGCAAAACTCCTCTGCAGGAATGAATAAATCACCAGTTTTTGCAGAGGGCATGGAATAAGGATAGTGCTTCTGTGGTAAATCATCAGTCAGGTAATGGAGCTCACCAATGAGTTTCAAGCAACTTAAAGGGAAGAACCTCAAACTAACAACTCCATTTTATGGGAGACCACAGAACGAAAATCTGTTCAATATTTTTGACATACCAACAGAATTGTGAAGGGATAAAAGGCAAGGTGACCAAACTAAAAGATTCCTCCAGGAGGAAAGGGTTAATGTACTAACCTACTACATCCAGCCCATCTTAAAATGTGAGCCACAGGAGTGGGAATCCACAGCAGAATGAACATATACTGCTTGTTTTTGTTGGGAGACATTTTGACAAATAGAATGGGTGTACAAATAGAGATTGATTCAATGCTGTATGAATACTTTCCAGCATTACATTTGAGGCTTGTATGCAAGAGAGCCCTTGATGTCCAAATCTCTGCAGACGACGAGATAAGCATGTGGATAGGAATGTGTTTTTCAGACAGAGAGGCAAACACTAATCGAGGTCGTTTCTAAATCTTGTGTAGGACCCAATAGAGTCCAATTGAAATTAAGCTCCATGTGCCCTAATGCTTGCTGAAGATGCAGTGAGAGTAGAGCACCCTGTCTCTCATTCTGATCTAATTCTAGGTGTCAGCCATGACTCAGTGATAGCACTGTCGCCTCTGAGTTACAAGGTCATGGGTTCAAATCCCTTCCAGAGATTTGAGCACACTAATCTAGGCTGACATTCCGGTGCAGTACTGAGGGAGTGCTGCATTGTTGGAGGTGTTGTCCTTTGGATAACACATTAAACTGAGGTCCTGTCTGCCCTCTTAGGTGAACATAAAAAATCCCATGGCACTATTCGAAGAAGAGCAGGGGAATTCTCTCTGGTGTCCTGGCCAATATTTATCTCTCAACCAACATCACTAAAACAGATTACCTGGTCATTATCTCATTGCTGTTTGTGGGAGCTTGCTGTGTGCAAATTGGCTGCTGTGTTTCCTACATTACAACAGTGACAACACTTCACAAGTATTTAATTGGTTGTATAGCACTTTGGGACATCTTGGGGTCATGAAAGGCGCTATATAAATGCAAGTCTTTTTTTCTTTATCCATGACGAAGGGAGGAGTGACTGGAGGATATTTTGCAATTATAGACTTTCCAATACTCGATCACCCATCTTCAGTGCTGCTAAGAAATATCAATCCTTTAGAATCAGTAAAAGATTGATCATATCCTGTCTGCTGCTACTAATATTTAGCTAGGGTGAGGCACTGGCGGGACCCCTTCTCTCTCTTTTAAGTAAGTGCACTTCAACATCATTATACATAGCCTCATATGAGCAGGTCATTAACAAGGTTAATGGGATCCATTCCTCATGCCTCAAATTTATTTGCATCTTATTTCTGGAATGCAGTGGCGAATGATGACCTTTTATACTCTTCCAGGGATATCTGCACAGTATCTAATGGAATCGGGTTCAATTCTACAGCATAATCCTGTGCCACAGCAGCATGGCAGATGTAGTTGCCGAATTGATTTTCCAGATGTATTCCCTTTGTCCCATATTTCAGTTGTATGTGTGGCTCTGGGCTGATTCTCGCTTTCATCTTCATCTATTTGCTTTAAAAACAAAGGTAAAAAACAATTACAATTGATAATGTGTGGGGGGAAATTGTTGGTCTTGCAAACTTCTCTTTATCTTTCAGTTTTTATCCCCCTCTCTGTTGGCTTATATTTGGATAAGGTACTGGCCATTATTCATGTGAGCGGCTAGACTGTGGCGTCAGCTGGCGAGAAACCACGGAGAGCATCACATCCAAGTGCAATCTTGAACTAAAGTAACCTGGGTTCAGTTACTGGCCTCAGCTGCCTGGAACCGGTTTGAATTAACCAAGTTTTGTGAAAGACAAAGGAAATGTGATAAGACACAAGTCCTTATTAGGAAAGGAGTAATGAGGTAATGCTACCTAAGTCCTTGGGACAGAGCCAATGAGGAGAAGACCCAGGCAAGAACGAGAAAGTATAAACCAACAAAGCAATGTCTATGCACTGAGACTTTCCAGCAAATGTCACCGTATAATAAATAAGAGGAGAATTCTTGATTGATTGTTCTTTCTCTCTCACCACCAGGGATGCTGAAGACAATTGTTGCACTCAACTGCTGCACCAGCTGAGAGCAGTTAAGTCCCCATAACATGGGTATGGTAGCATAATGGTTATGTTACTGGACTAGTAATCTGGAGTCATGAATTCAAATCCTGCTACGGTAGCTGGGAAATTTAAATTTAATTAATTAAATAAAAATCTGGAATTAAAAAAACTAGTTTCAGTAATGGTGGCCATGAAGCTATTGGATGGTCATAAAAACCCATCTGGTTCACTAATGTCCTTTAAGGAAGGAAACCTACTGCTCTCCCTCAGCTGATGAATCAGTCCTCCTCCATGTTGAACACCACTTGGAGGAAGCACTGAGGGTAGCAAGGGCACAGAATGTACTTTGGGTGGGGGACTTCAATGTCCATCACCAAGAGTGGCTCGGTAGCACCACTACTGACCGAGCTGGCCGAGTCCTGAAGGACATACCTGCCAGACTGGGCCTGCGGCAGGTGGTGAGCGAACCAACACGAGAGAAAAACCTACTTGACCTCGTCCTCACCAATCTACCTGTCGCAGATGCATCTGTCCATGACAGTATTGGTAGGAGTGACCACCGCACAGTCCTTGTGGAGACGAAGTCCCGTCTTCACACTGGGGACACCGTCCAATCTGTTGTATAGCACTACCACCATGCTAAATGGGATAGATTCAGAACAGATCTAGCAGCTCAAAACTGGGCATCCATGAGGCGCTGTGGGCCATCAGCAGCAGCAGAATTGTATTCCACCACAATCTGTAACCTCATGGCCTGGCATCTTCCTCACTCTACCATTACCAACAAGCCAAGGGATCAACCCTGGTTCAATGAGGAGTGCAGAAGAGCGTGCCAAGAGCAGCACCAGGTGTACCTAAAAATGAGTTGCCAACCTGGTGAAGCTGCAACTCAGGATTACATGCAAGCTAAACAGCGGAAGCAGCATACTATAGCTAAGGCTAAGCGATTCCACAACCAATGGATCAGATCAAAGCTCTGCAGTCCTGCCACATCCAGTCGTGAATGGTGGTGGACAATTAAACAACTAACGGGAGGAGGAGGCTCTGCAAACATCCCCATCCTCAACGATGGTGGAGTCCAGCACGTGAGCGCAAAAGACAAGGCTGAAGCGTTTGCTACCATCTTCAGCCGGAAGTGCCGAGTGGATGATCCATCTCGGCCTCCTCCCGATATCCCCATCATCACAGAAGCCAGTCTTCAGCCAATTCGATTCACTCCACATGATATCAAGGAAACGGCTGAGTGCACTGGATACAACAAAGGCTATGGGCCCCCACAAGATCCCGGCTGTAGTGCTGAAGACTTGTGCTCCAGAACTAGCTGCGCCTCCAGCCAAGCTGTTCCAGTACAGCTACAACACTGGCATCTACCCGACAATGTGGAAAATTGTCTAGGCATGTTTTGTCCACAAAAAGCAGGACAAATCGAATTCGGCCAATTACTGCCCCATCAATGTACTCTCAATCATCAGCAAAGTAGTGGAAAGTTTCGTCGACAGTGCTATCAAGCGGCACTTACTTACCAATAACCTGCTCACCGATGCCCAGGGCCGCTCAGCTCCAGACCTCATTACAAACCTGGACAAAAGAGCTGAATTCCAGAGGTGAGGTGAGAGTGACTGCCCTTGACACCAAGGCAGCATTTGACCGAGTGTGGCACCAAGGAGCCCTAGTAAAATTAAAATGGGAATCAGGGGGAAAACTCCCCAGTGGCTGGAGTCATACCTAGCACAAAGGAAGATGGTAGTGTTTGTTGGAGGCCAACCAATCATCTCAGCCCCAGGAGTTCCTCAGGGCAGTGTCCAAGGCCCAACCATCTTCAGCTGCTTCATCAATGACCTTCCCTCCATCATAAGGTCAGAAATGGGGATATTCGCTGATGATTGCACAATGTTCAGTTCCATTTGCAACCCCTCAGAGAATGAAGCAGTCCGAGACTGCATGCAGCAAGACCTGGACAACATCCAGGCTTAGGCTGCTAAGTGGCAAGTAACATTCATGCCAGACAAGTGCCAGGCAATGACCATCTCCAACAAGAGAGAGTCTAACCACCTCCCCTTGACATTCAATGGTATTGCCATCGCTAAATCCCCCACCATCAACATCCTGGGGGTCACCATTGACCAGAAACTTAACAGGACCAACCACATAAATACTGTGGCTACAAGAGCAGGTCAGAGGCTGGGTATTCTGCGGCGAGTGACTCACCTCCTGTCTCTCCAAAGCCTTTCCACCATCGTCAAGGCACAAGTCAGGAGTGTGATGGAATACTCTCCACTTGCCTGGATGAGTGCCGCTTCAACAACACTCAAGAAGCTCAACGCCATCCAGGACAAAGCAACCCACTTGATTAGTACCCCATCCACCACCCTAAACATTCACTCCCTTCACCACCGGCACACCGTGGCTGCAGTGTGCACCATCTACAGGATGCACTGCAGCAACTCGCCAAGGCTTCTTCGACAGAACCTCCCAAACCCGCAACCTCTACCAACGAGAAGGACAAGAGCAGCAGGCACATAGGAACAACACCACCTGCGCATTCCCCTGCAAGTCACAGACCATCCCGACTTGGAAATATATCGCCATTCCTTCATCGTCGCTGGGTCAAAATCCTGGAACTCCCTTCCTAACAGCACTGTGGGAGAACCTTCACCACACGGACTGCAGCGGTTCAAGAAGGCGGCTCACCACCACCTTCTCAAGGGCAATTAGGGATGGTCAATAAATGCCGGCATCGCCAATGATGCCCACATCCCATGAATGAATAAAAAGTCCCCATAATGTGCTCGTTCGACATATCTCCATTTGACCTTCTCAGCTGATCAATGAAATTGTGCATCGGTGTCATTAGTCAATATCTTAACATCTCATCATTTGCATCTGTTTTGTTAAATCTAATATTTTTCCAGATGGCCCTTGGAGGGTAAGGAAGTAAATTACAAGCCATTATTCCAACTGAGGGATTTGGATGATGTCATCAATGAGAGCAAGGCTCAAGTGCTTTATTACATAGAATTTACAGTACAGAAACAGGCCATTTGGCCCAACCGGTCTATGCCGGTGTTTATGATCCACACTGGTCTCCTCCCACCCTATTTACTTCATGACATCCTAACGACATCTCCTTCTATTCCTTTCTCCCTCATGTACTTATCTAACCATGAATTGTGCCTCAAGGTTCAATTCCATATGTCTCCATCTCCCAGAGAGGAGGAAGAAAATTATTCTCTTCCAGGCATCTGTAATATTCGACGATAAAACCAAACAACACATTTTTGTTTAAAATTGTGAAGGCTTTCTGATATTAATTCAATTCAAAATTTATGTAGTTCAGCATGTTTGACTGATTCACCAGTGTAGGAGTTGAAAGTACATTTCCTCACATAGCTGCAATTGTTATGTTGTATTTTTGTTTTTATCCACAGTAGATAGTTTGGAAATTCAATACATTGTACAGATTGTGTAGAAGAGCTTTGAAAACCGAACAGGAGTAATTTGGCACTCGAAGGGTTCATAGTCCTGAGCTTTGTTTTTGCTTTTCCAAACGGTCATACTCTGAATGTCCAGTTTTGCCTAATTGTAGATAGATTGTGGGATTATTTTGTTGGAGCAGTTCTCACCACATGTATAATCCCACAGGGGTTATCCCAAAGTTCATCCAGCCAAGGGTAGGATGTAAGTAATAAATAGTGATCCACAATAAACCTGAAGAAACCGAAAGAAAGAAGTCTATCAGCATGTGTAGACCAGTGGATGCACTGATTACTATGTTTTAAGTGATGGTAAATCTAAGCTATGTTTAACGCTACAGATTCATGAGTTAATATTACAGTATCTCCTCAAAGCACTGTTTGGCATGCTGTCATTGCCTTTTCATTACTCCCTGTCCTCTGGATTTATCAATAGATTTCGTTTTAAAATTCTCACTTTCTCCAAACCCCCTCCCAAAGAAAAATCGGAATGAATTCTCACTACCGGAGTCCAACAATATGCTTTAGCAATTTCCTTTCATTACTTTGGCACATTTCCTTCTATCTCTATTTTTCTGCATCAACAAATCATTTTAGCTATCTTAGAGAGTTGCAGTGACATTTTTACTACGATTAAATACATTCATTTTACTTCTTCAATAAATAACCTAAATATCAAGCACAGTTTCATTCTACATACATACAAGTCACACGACTGCTTCTTGTTAACCTTGTAGTAAGTCACTGAATTTGTGTTTTTTTTAAATAAAGTAATAAATCAATGAAGATTTTGTCTTTCGTTTTGTTATAATAGCTGTTCTCTGTACCAGTGTGCTATTATTTCACTGTGGTGAAAACATGACCTTCTGTCTATTTTTGTAATGTAATGGCTTAGCCATTTGAGTCAAAGCTGATGTATTTTTTAATTATTATTCATTCACGGGATGTGAGTGTCGCTGGCAAGGCCAGCATTTATTGACCATCCCTAATTGCCCTTGAGAAGTTGGTAGTGAGCCGCCTTCTTGAACTGCTGCAGTCCGTGTGGTGAAGGTTCTCCCACAGTGCTGTTAGGAAGGGAGTTCCAGGATTTTGACCCAGCAACGATGAAGGAACGGCGATATATTTCCAAGTTGGGATGGTCTGTGACTTGGAGGGCAACGTGCAGGTGGTGTTGTTCCCATGTGCCTGCTGTCCTTGTCCTTCTAGTTGGTAGAGGTCGCGGGTTTGAGAGGTGATGTTGAAGAAGCCTTGGTGAGTTGCTGCAGTGCATCCTGTGGATGGTACACACTGAAGCCACTGTGCGGGGGTGGTGAAGGGAGTGACTGTTTAGGATGGTGGATGGGGTGCCAATCAAGCGGGCTGCTTTGTCCTGGATGGTGTCGAGCTTCTTGTGTTGTTGGAGCTGCACTCATCCAGGCAAGTGGAGAGTATTCCATCACACTCCTGACTTGTGCCTTGTAGATGGTGGAAAGGTTTTGGGGAGTCAGGATGTGAATCACTCGCCACAGAATACCCAGCCTCTGACCTGCTCTTGTAGCCACAGTATTTATGTGGCTGGTCCAGTTAATTTTCTGGTCAATGGTGACCCCCAGGATGTTGATGGTGGGGGATTGGGCGATGGTAATGCTGTTGAATGTGAAGGAGAGGTGGTTAGACTCTTGTTGGAGATGGTCATTGCCTGGCGCTTGTCTGGCGCGAATGTTACTTGCCGCTTATCAGCCCAAGCCTGGATGTTGTCCAGGTCTTGCTGCTTGTGGAAACAGACTGCTTCATTATCTGAGGGGTTGCGAATGGAACTGAACACTGTACAATCATCAGCAAATATCCCCATTTCTGACCTCTTGATGGAGGGAAGGTCATTGATGAAGCAGCTGAAGAGGTTGGGCCTAGGTCAGAGCCCTAAGGAACTCCTGCAGCAATGTCCTGGGGCTGAGGTGATTGGCCTCCAACAGCCACTACCATCCTCCTTTGTGCTAGGTATGACTCCAGCCACTGGAGAGTTTTCCCGCCTGATTCCCATTGACTTCAATTTTACTTGATGCCACACTCGGTCAAATGCTGCCTTGATGTCAAGGGCAGTCACTCTCACCTCACCTCAGGAATTCAGCTCTTTTGTCCATGTTTGGACAAGGCTGTAATGAGGTCTGGAGCCGAGTGGTGCTGGTGGAACCCAAACTGAGCATCGGTGAGCAGGTTATTGGTGAGTAAGTGCCACTTGATAGCACTGTCGACGACACCTTCCATCACTTTGCTGATGTTTGAGAGTAGACTGATGGGGTAGTAATTGGCCAGATTGGATTTGTCCTGCTTTTTGTGGATAGGACATAACTGGGCAATTTTCCACTTAATCGGTTAGATGCCAATATTGTTGCTGTACTGGAACAGCTTGGCTAGAAAGGTTATTGAAGGCCACAAACTTGAAAATGGGGCACCGATACATTGGAGAGAGCTTAGAGAAGGGTGTCGGGGACTAATCCAAGACTGGAGGCTTTCAGAAGGATCGATCGGACTGAACTTGTTTTTCTTTAGAGCATGGAAGATTGGGAAGATCCAGCTTTTTGGAAATGCAGAGAGGAATGGACTGCGAGCACAGAACTAGAGGACAAAAAGTATAAAATCAACAAACCTCAAGCAAGACTTGAGATTGGAGACAATGGTGTTGAAATTGGACATGGGCAGGGAGGCAATACGGGCGATGTCGCATTTGGTGACCGATACACGTCCCGCCTGATACACCCTTCCATTGGCTTCAATAAAACTACTACACCATCCGTCTTGCATTCCTGTCCAAGTTGAATTTCACCCCCATTACCCACAGACAATAGACACAGGATATGCTTCCTGAGAAAGCGCTTTATGCTGTGCTCATTAATACCTTTATAGATGAGGTAGGTTATATCTACTGTGCAGTAGCAGTGGGGGTTATAAGAATAAATACAGAGACAATAGAACTTTCTATGGAAAATTACACTTTCTTTACTGTTGGCAGCTTGCAAATGTCACCTCGAAGACGGCAACTGATTATGGATAAATGAATTTGGATGTAAGAAGAGATGGGTAGTGAGAATGTTTTCTTTGGCGCTGGGAGGGATTGTGCAGAACCCTTCTGCAGGAGATGTAGTAGGTGGGTAGAGATGATAACAGAACAGATTTAAACTGATGTGTGGGAGCATTGGTCTAATTGTGTCTATGTTCTTAAGTGTTTTTGGGCAGATGGGGTGGGAAGGGCAGTGAGAGAGGAGGATTGAGCAATGAGTGCCTCGATGGGCCTTTCAGAGAATGCCAAGAGTGGGTAGATTTGGGCTTATTTAATGTCACAATGCTATGTGTTAATGAGTTTTATCAGAGCAGCAATAGAGATGTGTTTTTTTGGAATATTATATGATTTCCAATACTTACAAACATGCAAAATTGACAGGCAGAAAAAGACCAGCTGGTTCAAAAAGCCTGCCCCAAATGATTGCTCATAAGGAAAATGAAACATTCAGATACATGGGAACGAGTACAATTTAAGATTAGTATGCAGGCAGTTCATACCCTATTCAAATAAAGAAAGTACTATAGGTCCATTTATGGACCCTGGTTTGCTGTCCATACATCTCTTTGCATTGTATAGTTGTAGAACAGAACAGTGCAGCATCTAATGGAAACTAGTTCTATGTGGAATGTTGGATATCAGGAAGCAATTACAAGGAATTAATCTAATTGAAGACATTAGATATGGTAATATCATAAATTATAAGCATGAAAATTGTTTGTCACCATCAAAATAAGATAATAAAAGCCTCCTGAATGTGTATATTTCTATAATAGATGCTGTGGAAACTTTATTGTAGTGTTGTTCAGAATTGGCTCTCATGCCAATTTTTATTGACAGTGAGTTTTGATATGGAAGTTTATCACCACGTCTGATTGTAGGGAATTCCTTATTTCGTGTGATTCGTGGACACCAGACGAATAGTCAAGCAAAGAAAGTCACCCTCACTCACGATAGTTTCATTAATCAAAAGTAATTGTTTAATGATGTTATCATTCATGAAGCAAAATCAAACCATGTATATGATTTTTCTTTATAAAATCTTGCTATTTGCTGAATAATTTGCAACATTATATCGTGATTTAACAATTCTCACACACATCAGGCAAATCATTAATACATATACAACCTTTAAACCAAGGATTTTGCTCATCGAGTCTGAAGGTTGATCAGCTTTTCTGTACTCGAGGTCCTCTTCTTCGACTGTAGTTTGCGTTCCTTGTGACTGCCCGGTGGTGAATAGGATGTTTGGCTCTCAAAGTCTTCTTTTTATATTGTTTTTTTACCAATAGGATGTAGGATTGGGGAGGGTCATTCTTCATGTCCAATCGTTCCCTGATGCTATGCCTCAATCATTAACATACCTCAATGATTGACAGTTGAGGCTTTGATCATGTGACCGGAGACCCTTTTGATGTAGAAAAGATCTTGTACTCGAACCATGGATTTTGAAAGGTCATTTTACTATCTCTGTTTATGGCCTCTCATGTAGAGATAGCCCCTTACATTTCAAGACATTTTAATGGTCCTTGCATCTCCAATTTTGATTGCTTCAGTGGCTTCAAATCCATTCCTTATACCATTTGACCATATGCTGGATGCAATACCAGATGTTTCACAACTCCCAGCTCTTTGAACAGATTACCAAATAGGAATGAGAGGTCCATGTTTTTTTCACACCTATCATTGCTTTCCTGATCCGAAGCTTTTGATGTATGTCCTTGTTGCCTTTTCTTACATTACTCCCAGCTGTGTTGAAAAGCTTGTGCTTCCATGTGTTTTGAAAGCCTGAGAACGCTTTAAGCTCAATATTATCCATCTAGCTTATTTATTTAATAATCTAGATATCTATTCGCAATGACTACAATGACTTCGATCCTGAAACACATACTTCTCCAATGCCATCAGCGTCATTGAGGGATTTGCGAGAACACAGTTTACCACATTACTGTGTTTGTTGGTTTTCAAATGTCTTTGTTTAAAAGGGGCACAGTTAACCCTTTCCTTTAAATGTCTTTTGTTAAAGGGCTTTTGAACCCCACAGATTGCTGCCAGTTTATTAAGCAATAACTGGGAAATAATATTGTCAGAGTATATTATACATATCCACCAACTTTCCCACATTAGGTGAGAGTCTTGTGGGACATTACAATCTCATGCCTCCACTGTGCCATCAGATTGTGGCTTTGCTGTTTTCTGTTGCTTGAGAGCAAAAGAATGCAATGGAGGTAGGCTTCAGTACAGAAAGCAGCTCTTAAAACTATAAGTCATAGATAGCATCTTACTAGAGGCTCCTTAATAAAAAGAAAGAACTTGCATTTATATGGCTATTTTCTCGACCTCAGGGTGTCCAAAAGTGCTTTACAGCCAATGAAGTACTTTTTGAAGTGTAGCCATTGTTGTAATGTAGGAAACACGGCAGCCAATTTGCACACAGAAAATGTGATAATGACCAGACAGTCTGTTTTTTAGTGGTGTTGGTTGAGGGATAAGATATTGTCCAGAACATAGTACCACAGGGCAGGCTGGGTAAGCCCACCTCCATGACGGTCTTCTGCTTTTTCTTTCCCTCGATCGTGAGCCAAAAGAAAACCATTGTAATGGCACTTGCACCTGCGACCGGGTGGGCTGTGAAGATCGAAGTAGATAGATAATGTAGGATTAGGGACTATGAAATGCAAATCATGGCCAGCACAAGGAATGCTATTTATTTATGAAAGGAATATTTATGAAACAGTGTCAAATCGATTTGAACAACATTTTGTGGTCTGCAGAAGCTTGATTTTTGAATTCAGTCAGAGGAAGCAAGCAGAGGAGATCTGTGGACAGTTTCATAACAGCTTTGTGTTATTATGCTCAGCATTCAGGCAAACAAGAACATGATTTGTGATTGTATTATAGTGGGGCTATGGAAAGAGAGCCTGCCTTCAGAGATTACAATTAGATGCTGAGTTAACTCTTGATAAAACAATAACTCAAGTGAGACAGTGAAGCTATTAATGGACGGTAATTAGGAATCAGGTGGTAGCAGGTAGGGGACACAAATATTGACCAGTTGAATAAGTGAGGATGATCACAGCAGATTGGAAAGACAGAGGTCAAAGTATACATCTAAGCATTGAGGATTATCATAGGGGAACACAGACCCTTGAGGAATAGGGAGCGTGCGCTAGATGGGGGAGATTCCCAGCACATGCTGACCTTTATCTCTGGCAAGAGGAGTGAAGTTCTATAATTGTCACTGAAAGGTGCACTTCTAGGTGTTGTGTCAGAAAGAAAAATGAGTTGGTAATATTCCAACCCCACTTCCTTCTGCCTCCTTCCATGACAAAAACTCTCCCCCAAGTAATTTACAACTGCACTTTCAAACTCCCTATTGTCTAGCCTTTCGCCTTCCACTCACCATGATACTTCTGCAGCTGGTTATTTGCTCACCCACATCTCCACCATTGATGGCTTTGTCCCCAGCCAAATTTTACTCTATCCCATCCCAGTCGCTCTCCCTGATATGGCCTCCATCTTTACTCCTTCAAATCCAAAGGGCGCAGACTTGGACGTATCTGACGCACAACTGACTCACTCTCCTCTGCCAAAAAAACCAAATACTCCAGGCTCATTCTGGAGAGCAAAGGTAAACACCGGCTTCTTTCTTCCACAACCAATTGTTTCCATGCCTCCTCCACCCTCACCTCCAACAACAAGTGTGAGGAGCTCATGGACTTTGTTGTCACTAAGATTGAGACCATCCAGTCAGCTGCCTCTGCCGCTTCCCTCCTCTTCCCCTTTCCAGTCAAGACAAACCTCCTTCCAGGGTCCATCTTGACCTAGCCCTGGACCCGCTTCTCTCTGGTCTCTCTCCCATCTCGCCTCATGCCCTCACCAAGGATATCTCATCCATGAGACCCGCCTTCTGCTCCCTTGACCCCATTCCCGCCGAACTGCTGACCACCCAACTTCTCTTCCTGGCCCCCATGCTAGCTGTTGTTGGAAAAGGTGCACTCATCTCAAGTACTGTCCCCCTCCGTTTAAAATAGCTGTCATCACCCCTTCTAAAAAAAAACTGTTGACCCCTCTGTCCTTGCAAATTACTGCCCCATCTCCAATCTCCCTTTTCTCTCAACTCCTTGAAACGTGTTGTTGCTTCCCAAATCCATGCCCATCTTCCCAAATCCATGCCCATCTTCCCAAATCCATGCCCATCTTCCCAAATCCATGCCCATCTTTCCCGTTAATCCATGTTTGAACTGCTGCAATCAGGTTTCCGCCTCTGCCGCAGTGCTGAAACGGCCCTACTCAAAGTCACAAATGACATCCTATGTGACTGTGACCATGGTTCACTATCCATCCTCGTCCTTGTCGACCTCCCTACAGCGTTTGACATGGTCGGCCACACCATCCTCCTCCAACACCTCTCCTCCATTGTCCAGCTCAGTGAGACTACCCTCGTTTGGTTCCACTGTTACTTATTCAATCATAGCCAGAGCACCTCCAGCAATGGCTTCTCTTCCCACCCCTGCACAGTTACCTCCGGAGTCCCCAAGGATCGATCCTTGGCCCTGTCCTTTTCCTCGTTTACATGTCTCCCCTCGGCAACATCATCCGCAGACACATTTATACTGATCACAGCCAGCTCTACCTCTTCACCTCCCTCTACCTCTCCACTGCCTCTGTATTTGCAGACTGCTTGTCCAACATCCAGTCTTGGATGAGCTGTAATTTCCTTCAGCTAAATAATGGTAAGACCAATACCATAGTCTTCAGCTCAGCCACAAACTCTGTTCCCTTGCCCCTAATTCTACCCCTCCTCTCCAGCCACTGTCTCAGGCTGGACCAGACTGTTAAAAACCCCTGCTGCTGAAACCCTCATCCATGCCTTTGTCATCTCCAGGCTCAACCATTCCAATCGTCTCCTGGCTGACCTCCACCCTCCATAAACTTCAGCTCATCCAAATCTTTGCTGCCTGTATCCTGCATCAAGTCCCACTCACCCATTACTCCTGACCTTGCTGATCCGCATTGGCTCCCAGTCCTGAAATGTTCCAGATTTAAAATTCTCATCCTTGTGTTTAAATCCCCTCCCTATTTTTGTAACCTCCTTCTGCCTGCCAGCACCCTCCCCTCCCCCGCTCTCCATTCCTCTGTCTCTGGCCTTTTGTGCAAACCCCCTCCCTTCACTCCACCGTTGGCAGCTGTGACTTCAGTCTCCTAGGCCTCATGGTGTGGAATTCCCTCCCTAAACCCCTCCGCCTATTCATACTTCTTTCCTCCTTTAAGACCTTCTGTAAAACCTGAGTCTTCGACCAATCTATTGGTCACTCCTCCTAATATCTCCTTTGGCATGACATCCATTTTTGCCTTACGCCCCTGTGAAGCCCCCAGCGATGTTTTTTTCAAACATTAAAGGTGCTGTATAAATGCCAGCTGTTGTTGATTCAGAAAGAATACAAACATGCTTTCCTTGGCATGTTAGAAAGAGGGAAAAAAACCTGAATAGTACAACTGTTTCTGGCAATAATCCCAGAATAGCTGACACTCAATACAAATAAAAGGAAATTAGATCTCCACAGAGCCAGATATAATTCTATAAGGTCTATGGGTAATACTGTGGATATACAAGGGCGATTCTGAGAACTAGTATCCACTGACAATAAAAGAGTTGGAGCAAGGAATAAATGTTGCATGAGAGCTTAGATGTGCACCATTGGAACATCCTAACACAGGGTCTTGGACTGATATCACTGGTAGAATTAGTAAAAAAGAAAAGTGCACAAGCTTCCAGGCAGAGACAAAGATGGAATTTTACAAAGAATTCCAGCTGCAGTAAATCAGCCAAAGGAGATAAGCAGAAGAGGACATCTGTCAGCTCATCATGGAATGATGTGTGCAGGGGTGGCCAAAAAACACAAAGATTGTTCGCCAGCCGATGCCACACCAGGCCACGGCAGGCAAGTTTAACAGTTCAAAGGCACTCAGTTGGTGATACCTGCAGCAAGGTGCCTCAGAATGTTGGGACTGAATACATGCACAGCACCTAGAGAAGTATACGGTGGACAGGCTTGAGCAAGCAGCTGGAACAAATCATCAAGAGCTGTCCTGAATGTACAGAGGAGAGAACAAACTTAGCTTAACCTGGGCTTCTTTCTGTTCTATCAAAGCATCTGTGGCAGAAGGTGGGAACTAACAGATTTGAACTGAGGGGACTTACTTAACTAGTGATTTTCATGTTATTTTTTTTATTTGTTCATGGGATGTGGGCGTCGCTGGCGAGGCCAGCATTTATTGCCAATCCCTAATTGCCCTTGAGAAGGTGGTGGTGAGCCGCCTTCTTGAACCGCTGCGGTCTGTGTGGTGAAGGTTCTCCCACAGTGCTGTTAGGAAGGGAGTTCCAGGATTTTGACCCAGCGACGATGAAGGAACAGCGATATATTTCCAAGTCAGGATAGTGTGCGACTTGGAGGGGAACGTGCAGGTGGTGTTGTTCCCATGTGCCTGCTGCTCTTGTCCTTCTAGTTGGTAGAAGTTGTGGGTTTGGGAGGTGCTGTCGAAGAAGCCTTGGCGAGTTGCTGCAGTGCATCCTGTGGATGGTACACACTGCAGCCACTGTGCGCCGGTGGTGGAGGGAGTGAATGTTTAGGCTGGTGGAAGGGGTGCCAATCAAGCAGGCTGCTTTGTCCTGGATGGTGTTGAGCTTCTTGAGTGTTGTTGGAGCTGCACTCATCCAGGCAAGTGGGGAGTATTCCATCACACTCCTGACTTGTGCCTTGTGGATGGTGGAAAGGCTTTGGGGAGTCAGGAGGTGAGTCACTTGCCACAGAATACCCAGCCTCTGACCTGCTCTTGTAGCCACAGTATTTATGTGGCTGGTCCAGTTAAGTTACTGGTCAATGGTGACCTCCGGGATGTTGATGGTGGGGGATTCGGTGATGGTAATGCCATTGAATGTCAAGGAGAGGTGGTTAGACTCTCTCTTCTTGGAGATGGTCATTGCCTGGCACTTGTCTGGCACGAATGTTACTTGCCACTTATCAGCCTAAGCCTGGATGTTGTCCAGGTCTTGCTGCATGCAGGCACGGACTGCTTCATTATCTGAGGGGTTGCGAATGGAACTGAACACTGTGCAATCATCAGCAAACATCCCCATTTCTGACCTTATGATGGAGGGAAGGTCATTGATGAAGCAGCTGAAGATGGTTGGGCCTAGGTCACAGCCCTGAGGAACTCCTGCAGCAATGTCCTATGGCTGAGATGATTGGCCTCCAACAACCACTACCATCTTCCTTTGTGCTAGGTATGACTCCAGCCACTGGAGAGTTTTCCCCCTGATTCCCATTGACTTTAATTTTACTAGGGCTCCTTGGTGCCACACAAGGTCAAATGCTGTCTTGATGTCAAGGGCAGTCACTTTCACCTCACCTCAGGAATTCAGCTCTTTTGTCCATGTTTGGACCATGGTTGTAATGAGATCTGGAGCCGAGTGGTCCTGGCGAAACCCAAACTAAGCATCGGTGAGCAGGTTATTGGTGAGTAAGTGCCACTTGATAGCACTGTCGACGACACCTTCCATCACTTTGCTGATAATTGAGAGTAGACTGATGGAGCAGTAATTGGCCGTGTTGACCAGGGGCTGCAGAAAGTAACCTGAGATTCCCCAGCTGCTGATACACAGGCAAGAACAACTTTTGAACTGAAGTAACCTGAGTTCCGTCGCTGGCCTGAGCTGGCTGGAACCGGTTTGAATTAGCTAAGTTTTGTGAAAGACAAAGGAGATGTAATAAGACACAAGTCCTTATTTAGAAAAGGAGTAATGAGGTAATGCTACCTAAGTCCTTGGGACAGTGCCAATGAGGAGAAAACACAGGCTGGCGAGCAAGCCTAAACCAAAGGGAGAAAGACAGCACAGCTTGAAGAGATAAGATTCGGAATAAGAATGTAGAATCTGGGGCGTGGAGCCAGAGCGAAGACTCCGGAGACCAACCATTGCGGAAGTGGAAGAACCTACGTCAGGGACGTAGAAACGATGTATATTCTGTGACCACTCAGAGAGTGTCAGAGAAACCTTGAAAGAGAGAGCGCGAAGACTCCGGAGACCAACCATCGCGGAAGTGGAAGACCCTGGACATAGAGACGACGTCGAGAGAGAGAGAGAGAGAACGGAACGCCTGGCCAGCGTCAGCTCTCCTTTTCGGGTATTATCCTTTATATTCTGTGACCACTCAGGGAGTGTCAGAGAAACCTAGTGGGTGTGCGTTTAGATCCTAGTTTGGGTATAAAACTGTATAACCTGGTGCAAACTGCATATCTATATCTAACCAGACGCATAAGGTATATGTATATGATCTAACAACGTGAATAAAGCGAATTGAGAGTTAAGAGAGAATTGACTCTTCTCCTCTTTGTACGAAGCCAGTTACCGTAACCGGTGACCTCCGGTCAACAGCCGGATTGGATTTGTCCTGCTTTTTGTGGACAGGACACACCTGGGCAATTTTCCACATTGTCGGGTAGATGCCAGTGTTGTAGCTGTACTGGAACAGTTTGTCTCCACAATTATCGCAATTATATCGTATCCATTTACATCTATTTGCGCTGTTTGCTTTGTGCATTCAGATATAGTGCCTTTAGATTTGTCTTTTTAACAGTTTTAGACGTCTTAACTTTTTTTTGTACTATGGCCCCACTTCAATTAACCCTAAACACTTCAATTAGAATTAGCATAACTGTAGGATTACACACATTCTGGTGAATGACAAGTTCAGGATTGCTGTAAGGAAGTACTTTTTCACTTAGAGCAATTGGTACCTGAGATGGTGTTCTGGGTAAGGCAGTGGAGGAAAAATTCTGGAATCATTCACAAAGTGACGAGGTGCAATGATGGGGGATCCTTGGCTTCTATGGAAGGATGACTTAGATGGGCCAAATGGCTCCTCTTATCGGTACTTATATTAATGACTATTTTTCAACTTTTCGTATACATGCTTATACCAATATGTGCAAACATTTTAGAAGGTGAGGGGGGATGTGTTGCCTTCCCCCCGATTTTTTTTGCATTGGGCTGTGACTCACTTCTCCTCCTGCTGCTAATCCCAGAACTGCCTGTTATGTTCCCCCCACCTGGACTTGCATGACCTTAAGGAATCCAAAATCTGTCCAGTCTTCACTGGCAGGCTTCGATTGAGTCAGTAGTTATTGCACCAGGTGCAGTCTATTCTGTAGGCAAGTGACTCGAAGTTTAAAAGGAATTATTTATTTAGTTCACCTCTTTGCTTCTTTAGCTTCTAATCCTGTCCTCCTCACCTTGTTTTTTTACAAACACCTTTCTGTATACATTTCTGCCTTATGTATATTTTTGACGAAACATTCCACTCTATATTTCTTTTCCAATCATTTCTTCCCCCTCAGGAAGAGTGACTCCACGGGAAAAATGATCTATCCGTGGCTAACTAGAGAAGTTAAGGCTAGTATTGGATTAAAAGAGGCTTACAATGTTGCCAAGAAGAATAGTTAGCCTGAGGATTGGGAGGGTTTTAGAAACCAGCAGAGGATAACCAAGAAATTGATGAAGAGGGAGAAAATTGAATAGGAGAGTAAACTAGCAAGAAATGTAAAACAGATTGTAAGAGCTTCTACAAGTATGCAAAAAGGATGAAATTAGCGAAACTAAACGTAGGTCCCTTAGGGATAGAGACAGGAGAAATTATAATGGGGAAAAAGGAAATGGCAGAGACGTTAAACAAATATTTTATATCTATCTTCACAGTAGAAGACACAAAAAACATATAAGAAATAGTGGGGAACCAAGGGTATAATGAGAGGGAAGAACTTAAAGTGATTACAATTAGTAAAGACAAAGTATTAGAAAAATTAATGGGACTAAAAGCCAACAAATCCCCTGGACCTAATGGCCTACATCTTAGGGTTTTAAAAGTGGTGGTTGCAGAGATAGTGGATGCATTGGTAATGATCTTCCAGAATTCCCTAGATTCTAGAATGGTCTCTGTGAATTGGAAGGTAACAAATGTAACCCCGCTATTCAAGAAAGGAGGGAGAGAGAAAACAGGGAACTATAGGCCAGTTTGCCTCACATCAGAATCGATTATTAAGGACGTAGTAACAGGGCACTTAGAAAATTATAATATGATTAAGCAGAGTCAACACGGTTTTATGAAAGGGAAATCGTGTTTGACAATTTATTAGAGTTTTTTGAGGGTGTAACTAGCAGGGTAGCCAAGGGGGAACCAGTGGATGTAGTATATTTGGATTTTCAAAGGCGTTTGATAAGGTGCCACACAAAAGGTTATTACACAAGATTAGGGCTCATGGGATTGGGGGTAATTTATTAGCATGGATTGAGGATTGGTTAACAGACAGAAAAGAGAGAGTAGGAATAAACGGGTCATTTTCGAGTTGGCAGGTTGTAACTAGCAGAGTGCCACAGGGATCGGTGCTTGGGCCTCAGTTATTTACAATCTATATTAATGACTTAGATGAAGGGACCAAGTGTAATGTATCCAAGTTTGCTGACGATACAAAGCTAGGTGGGAAAGTAAGCTCTGAGGAGGACGCAAAGAGTCTGTAAAGGGATATAGACAGGTTAAGTAAGTGGGCAAGAAGGTGGCAGATGAAGTATAATGTGGGGAAATGTGAGGTTATTCACCTTGGTAGGAAAAATAGAAAAACGGAATATTTTTTAGATTTTTTAGATTGGAGCTGCACAGAAACAGTCCACGATACCTCGCCTGAATTTTTCTATTGCTTCTCTCGATGGAGATGAGCTTATGAGCAATATATTTTAAAAACTTTAAGGTGCGTTTGAATGAACATTTTCTTTCATGCTAAGATAGCTTTACCCTTTAGCCTCCTCCTTCAATCGACTAGCCTTTCCTAGGTTTAGCCAAATGGGTTGTAGATACGTATATTATTGCTTGAATAATATAGCAGGAAGCCAAATGATTGCATAAATTTTTTCCATTTGTAAGATCAAGTGTTCCTTTAACTCTTTAATTAGTTGCCTCAGATTCCCATCGGATTACATTTCCATGCCTGTTCTTTATCTCAAGAAGTAGAATGTCTGCCAGATGAATGTGGGTCTGAGTCAAGACTCGAAAAAATTATTTTAAAGGTTACCCTCTGCTTTACATTTTATACAGTATTTTTCCTTCTTGCCTACGTCAACTGTTCATTGTGCATTCAACTGTAACTTGAGCATTAACCAAAAGAAAAATGAATCTTGTCCTCAGAGGTTACTTCATAAACACAAGCTTTACTTCTGAAAATAACGATTGCTTTTAAAATTGTTCAACTGTAATTTGATGAGCATGCCGGGCACAATGGAGGTGATGGGTAAATTCACCATTCTTGACCTCCTTTCAGGTGCAGGTGCGGAACTGATGATTTTACCCTAATGTATTATAGGTCCTAACAGCTTTGGTAACGTCATGTAATGTCATATATATCTTATTTTGCATTATATCATCAGTATTTTGGGAGTGGATTACTTGGAAATGCACCAACCTCTTTGAAATATGTAGAAATTACTTCAAAGCGATCTTTGGAATATTAGGGCCGATTTTAACCCGGCGGAAACCAGACAGTTGGCAGCAAAAATCACCCAGGTTTACTTATCCGATCTGGAGCTGCCTTGAGCTGACGGTTGCCAATTTTAACCTGCTCTACTAAGCAGGCGACAAATGCACTCGCCCAAAGCAGGCGGGGTCCTTTTTTCCAAATGCTTGTTGGGTTTCCGATGACGTCATTGGGATCCAACTGCAATTTTAACTTGGCGATCTGTATGGGAACTGGCTGCGGCTTTCCCACCAGGAGAAGATGGCAGGGAAGAGGATCCATGGCTAGAAGAGGATCAAAAAGGTAATTTGTTTTACTTTCATTGTGGGGCCCAGAAACGTGCCATGCTTGAACTGGTTGCTGTTGGTGGGTGACTTCTGGGCCATGCAATTTTCCACTGCTTCCCACCGACTTCCCACCCGGAACAAGTGGGAAGTCAGCCTGTGGGATTTATGTGAGGCCCGGGAGTTACAATATACCGGACCTCATTTCTGGAGCGGTGGGTGAGTTTCTAACTTATACCTTTGTCTACCCGCCCAAAACTGGCCCAGAGTTAAAATCAGGCCTACAGTTTTTAGTTTCATATTTTGAGAGGAATTCATGATCCCACCTGATTTTGTTTTTCTCCCTTCTCCACTTTAGGGAGCAGCAACTTTTTTTGGGTGCTGACAGCCCTCAACTATCTTACTCACATAGCCTTTCTTCATATGTGAACTCGCATCTGAGTGTTGGCCAGCTTTCCAACCACTGTGGCTATCATAACCTGTCCAGAGTCCATCCACCCATGAACTTTCTGGCATGGGACAATGGATTGTGATCACCAGTGGGAATCATGGCTAATTTACATAGAATTACTTAGAATTTACAGCACAGAAACTGGCCATTCAGCCCAACTAATCTGTGCCGGTGTTTATGCTCCACACAAGCCTCCACCCACCCTACTTCATCTCATCCTATCAGCCTGTCCTTCTATCCCTTTCTCCCTCAAGTACTTATCTAGCTTCACGTAAATGCATCTATGCTATTTGTCTCAACTGCTCCTTGTGGTAGCAAATTCCACATTCTAACTACTCTCTGGGTAAAGAAGTTTCTCCTGAATAATTTATTGGATTTATTAGTGACTATCTTATATATTTATGGACCCTAGTTTTGGACTCACTCCCTCCCACACCCTTTCCAGCCTAAGAATGATGACACTAACTGCAGCATCTCCACTGGCATCACATGTTGGATTAACTAACTCAACACAGACCAAGAATCTTCTTGATATGCATGGCTCAGTGCTAAGAAATGCATTTACCCACTGAGCTGTCAAGAGAATTCATGGTATTTAATTTTAATGAATGATTTCAAAGATAATTGAAAGGGTAATTTAGCAGTAAACCAAGTGATTATTGTAACCTCATCGGTTTTCATTCCCACAGTTCAGTTACAGGAGTGTAATTAACTGGACTTTTCACTGTGTTGTGAATATTGCAAGTATTTTCGTTGTGGTGGGCAGTGGAACTCACACAGTGGAACCTCACTGCAGATTCATGAAGAGCATGAGTTCATTCAGTGACTGTTTGAACCCATCAGGATCAGTTTATAAGAAAATTTATTAATTTTCGCAGAAGAAATTAGGCATATTTTGGTATAGAGATACGTGTTTACTTCATTAGGTTTTTAACTCTTCCAAGATATGACAGAATGCATGAAAAGGCCACTGCAATCTTTCGTCAGCTTTAACAGTACATTAACGCTCAGATAACAAGAAAAGGATAATTATTACACCCATATCGATTCAACTGTTTCAGTTATAGAGCTGAACTCCCGAATGAACACTTCATAAAATTAACATGAAGCTCTTGCTAATTGGTGGCTTAAGGCTTGCTTCTGAATTGAATTAAGCTCAAAGTGAAGCATTGTTTTTAATGCAGTTCATGGATATATAATCACCATTTAATGAGCATTTTTAAAGTCATTGCTATGATGATATAATGCCTTGAACATCACCCTTGTGATGGGAAGCTGGGTTTTTCTTCGTCTTATGATTAAAACGCTTGCTATCTATAAATGAACACATGGACGATTTCTTGTGCAGCCAGTTACCCAGATTAAAGATTCATCCATTTTTCAGAAGAAAACAGTCATCAGGGTGTGAAGTGGAGAGTGTAAATGCACATCAGTTTAGCGTCAATCACATCTGGACAATACTCCAACCTGTCCCCCTTCAGCAAACCATTCATGGCATTATATAATCAATAGAGGCTGTCAGGTCGTGAGGAGTTCAAACCATTGGAGCAATACATGTTGCATACAAAGCATAATAATAATGAAAAAGTTAACTTTTAATAACGAGTAATAGTTAGAATTTCAGTAATCGCTTCATTTAGATTTTAAACTGAAAACTAAGTAACAGTCTGATTTGACGATTTAGTACCATGACTCTCATGTGATTGATTTATGATTCTGGCTTCAGAAATGATTTCCATTTATTAAAACATAAAACACTGATTTTGGATGGTGATTGTCAAGATAATTGTCCCAATTTGGCACTAGTTTCTGGCTTTAAGGCGGTGCGGTTTAACCCCCATCTGATGCAGCTCAGCACAAATGGATTCTCACAATTAAGTATCAAGCCTACCAGCCAGCAACTGTTCAGTCTAAACAATTATCAGTCAAAGCAAACTTTGACAAATTGTCACCCATGTTAAGTCAATAGTGTCATCTTCTTACTGGCAAGGAAAAAGGAGGGAAAAACACTGGCTAATACTGCTAAATTAGGTAGAGCTTGATATGAACTATTGCCCAAGTGTGTGTTTTGATACCAAAAACGTTCCCATTTTGTGCAAAACTGAATAGTTCATTCTAAGGCAAAAATGATGATATTTTATACTAATGCCGCACCTCTAGCTTGATAGCACCAAATCACTGCTGCTTCATTGGCCCCTGCTCTTTTCAACCTTGGTAGTGTCCTGCACCATGGGCTTTGGCCCTTTACCTAGGTTTCTCACTAACCTCTCACCGCACCAATAGAACTAATGAAGCATTTACTGAAACTCTTAATATGAGATCAACCTTCATGATAAGACTGTGAGCACTGGAATAATAACACGCGTGCATTACATGGAGTACATTTAATAATGGGCATGCACTGACTGCACAATTCAGAGTATAGGAATCAACTCTTAAGTATTCACTTTAAGTAGTTTGGTTAACATTGTAGACATAGTTTATTAGATGGACAAGGAATACAATGCAGACAAATCATTCCTTTCATCGTTTGAGTATACAACTGCTGATGGTGAGAGCAACCTTTCTCGGACTTCCTTTTGTGTTTCTGTGTGTGTGTGTGTGTGTGTGTGTGCTAATAGTTTATTTTTAACAGAATGCAATACAATAACTGATAACATGAGGACAGTATGGAAATTACAGTGTGTTAGTTTATGCTAATTTCCAGCAAAGAAAATGTGAGTCATTGTTGTGAAATTATGCAGTTCTGTATTAATATTAATTTGACTGTGTAACTGCTTAACATGACAGCACAAGGATCTCCCTTTTAAATTCAAACTATTTAGTCAGATGATTTGATGTACAAAATGAATTCATTCAATCGGACGGTTCATGAAATGTGGTGCCATATTAAGTTGTTACTGAGTATGAGACGAATGATAATTGTAAGGGCCCAACTCCATTAATATTTGATTATTTGGCTTCCCTCAGACATTTCCCTTCTTAAAATGCTCAACTTATTATAGCACAATACAGTACGTGTGAAATTAACAAGTGCTACTTTCTACACCCTTTCACCTCCATCCTCTCTTGCTTTCCTTCCAGTCATCCAACACATTCCAGCTATTCCATGACTGAGTTGGTTTAATCTTAGCATCAGTGGAAGATAACCCATCATAAAAGGAGAAACAATATGTTCCCAGGCATAAACGTGCAAGAGAAGAATAAATGCTGCTGTAAATTGTTCAGTGACAGTGTTGAGACTATTCTTTTTTATTTTCATTGTCAGCTGATGTTCAAAAATGACACAAATAATTCCCTTGTATAAATTTAAATGATATTTTGGAACCTTTTAAAATCAAAATAAATAGCTGGTATAAAATGTATATGGACATGTTGGTATAGATTGTATATGGACATGTTGTTGGCATAAATTGTATAAGGACATGTTGTTGGTATAGATTGTATATGGACATGTTGGTATAGATTGTATATGGACATGTTGTTGGCATAGATTGTATATGGACATGTTGTTGGTATAGATTGTATATGGACATGTTGGTATAGATTGTATATGGACATGTTGTTGGCATAGATTGTATATGGACATGTTGTTGGCATAGATTGTATATGGACATGTTGTTGGCATAGATTGTATATGGACATGTTGTTGGTATAGATTGTATATGGACATGTTGGTATAGATTGTATATGGACAATTTACAGCAGGTCATTAACCATGAATCCTGGCAGACTTTTTTTGATTACTTTGTTTGAGTGTAAAGTTGTATTGGGTATATTGAGTTAATTGATTGTAATGGTCAGTAGTATCCATGTTGAGCCTCAAAGTTTTTCTCTTTCGCAGTTCCTTAAACAAAATTTGATTGAAATGACTTGATTAAACAGGCAATACCGCAGCCCTCCACCAGCCCCCATAGACCCCCCCTCCACCCCCAGTGAAGTCTCTATGATACACTGCCATGTTGCCACTGAAGTACTGTAGATCATTAAGGAATTAATGCAGCACCATCCATTCACTTTGACTCCACTCCCTACCTCCTTGCAAAAATATAAATTCCTGACATTCTTATAATGTTATTTTTCATGTGTTTGATTTGTCTCCTATCCTGTAAAAAATTAAAATCCAGAAGTAAAACTGCAATTCGAAGGTACAATTTCTCCTTTGGGCACTGAATGCTGAAAACAGAAAAATACACTCAAACTCCACTCCCTCCTAATCAGTTGGGTCATTTTTAATGATTAAAGCACTTGTGAAAGAAACAACACAGCAAAAATGCACAGCACTGTGATTATTTGGGTATGTAGGGTGATCCTAACTCTCATGCCAGTGTTCCTTTACTGCAGATAACCATTTACTGAAACATGTTTTACAGTATAACAAATGAATGGATTTGGCTAACATCCTAAATTTGTTTGGGATCGGTATGTATATCAGTAATACAAACATCAGTATGTGTACTGGGCCAAAATGAAAAAGGATTCTGCTTTACGTTTGTCGTGCACCCCATTACTTTGAACAATACTGCCTTTACAAGATACTTTTTTCCTTCTTCCTGTTCACGATAAATGGCCCCCATTCTGTCAGAGTGAAGCCACTGCACAGGTGTGGAGGCCATCACTGATAAAAGGCAAAGGGGACGTTATCATCAAAACAGGACAGTGGACATTTTATATCAGAGATGCACAATTTTTGAAATATAATCCGCACATTCTGACCTAAGAATATGAAGTTTATTGGAATTTAATTTTCAGACAAAATAGGGAGATGAAGTACCTTATGTATGTTGTAACAAAACGCTTTTGTGTGACCGGATGACCTAGTGTACAGGCTGTCTTACTTTAAATGTACAATGCAGTCTACAATTTAGATGGAATAGCCACACCTCACCTCATCACATACTATGATCAGGTGGTCAGTGTAAACTGCCAGAGTAAATGGTTTACCAAGGCTTGTATCTCAGTAAAGCTATACGAGCATGAGGGCTGCATCTGCTGATACTTGCATTGCTTACTCTGCACATTGCCAGTGATTCTGCATATTAAAGCAAACTATCTGAATATTCATCGTGGTTTAGGAGATTATAGGAACACTCTCTGCAGTATAGTGTTAAATGTTTATAGCACACTTCATGAGTAAATATAGAAACCTTTTGATGATTCCAATAAAACACTTTCCGTAGCATTTGCTGCACCAACACAGAGCTCCTGTTTTCTCAGTAAAGAGAAGATGAAAGATGTTTCCTCATAATAATTTTTTTTCAAAACCTTTTTCCAGATTCTTGTCATGATGTTGATAAGAATTCTAAAGGAATGGTTTGATTTGCCCAATAATTTGTTTGAAGCCACATGATTATTTATCACTAGGTATAATCTCATAGGAAAAATACAGAAGAAGAAAACACAAATTAAAGACAAGTACAACATTAAAGGTACAAACAATTGCCAAAATGGTGCCTGTTTATTTTAGGGCTATGCAAAAACAAGTGTTAGATTTAAATGATGTCAGTATGGTGCTCAAAGTTTTAAAGAAAAAACACTTGGAATAATAGTTTTATTTGGCTAACAGCAGTGAGGGATATTCAATTACTGACTCTGTGAGGAGACCGATGGTCCCACTCCATCTACACTTTGCACAGCCCAGTTATGTTGCTACTTTATCAGCTCCAGATAGATTTCAGATCTCAGAAACCTGCTGAAAGAATCCTTCTCCATCAAACTGAGCACTCTCTTCTGTGCCAGTTCAAAGGTCGATGCCGAAGGATCAACAAGGCTCTTCATGGTGACCTCTTTGGTGTAGTAGTCAACATTGATCTGCAGAAGAAAAGGCAAAAACTCAATACGTGCTCTTATTACATTGCAGAGCATAATTTGTAGAGCAGTAAGGCCATTGGGAATGTTTGGGTTAAAGTCAGATAGTCTTGTTTTATAAACAAGCACATTTGGGTATTCCAAATGGTTGAAAGCTGAATGTTTCTTGCAATCTTTGCATTTTTAATGCTTCTGAAGAGCTTTAAAGGTCTAGAAAAAAAGTCAAGAAAAGGAGAGTCCTTAATAGACAATGGGAACCATTTTCATGAGGATTACTTCTCATGAAAGGCAGTTTTAAGAAAGTTTGAACAGTCTTCTTCACAAGTTGAATAAACATTATATTCCATCACCAATTATCCTCTGTAACACTAATTAGTAATGTTTTGCAAAACTGTACTTTTTTTTGCAAATAGATCATGGTTTTTGTGAGCAGAGCTTACAATGGACAGCCTGCATAATACTTGACCATGTAATTATACAGCGTGACAGCAGACATGGTGTTGTGAAACACAATGGTCATCAGTGAAGAGAACTAGTACATTCCAGATGTTAAGATGGACATGTTTTCTAACGTCACCATTGCTTAAATTTCTTATAAAGTTATGATAAAATTCTACTTTTATATCTTCCTGTGAGGACAGTCTAGTTTCCCAGGACCAAGCAAGCTTAGATCTCATCAGCTGCATATTTTTCTGCCTTAGACTATTATAAATACAGACAGTGCTTTAATACTCCTATAGAGCCGTGTGAGGCTGCTTTTGCCGTCATTCGAATTCAAAATCTTCTAACTGATATAGTTTTTTGATTTTTTTTTTAATAGTTTTATAATGAACTGACTCAATCATTACAGTGCTTGAAAAAAAGTTTGAGCATTCTGATTTCAACTCTTTATCTGAAGCACAAATATATGTAAATGCTGATCCCTACAATGTTGCTATTGCACTAGATTTTTTTACTTAGGGTGATCTTCTGAGTGAGATATTACATTTTGGTAGTAAGAATAAGGAGGCCACATACTGCTTGGATAATAAGAGTCTAAATGGGGTAGAGGAGCAGGGAGATCTGGGAGTACAGGTACACAAGTCACTAAATGTAGCAATATAGGTTAATAAGTCCATTAAAAAAAAAGCCAACCAAGCACTGGGGTTCATTTCTGGAGGGATAAAATTGAAAAGCAAAAAAGTTCTGTTCAACGTGCATAGAACCTTGGTTAGACCACGCCTGGAGTACTGTGAACAGTTCTGGTCTCCATTTATAAAAAGGATATAGACGCATTGGGAAGGTGCAAAAAAATTTACTAGGATGATATCAGAACTGAGAGGTTATACCTATCAGGGAAGGCTGAACAGGCTGTGGCTCTTTTCTCTTGAAAAGCGAAGACTGAGGGGTGACCTGATAGAAGTCTTTAAGATTATGAAAGGGTTTGACAGGGTAGATGTAGAGAAGATGTTTCCACTTGCGGGGGAGAACAGAACTCGGGGCCATAAATATAAGATAGTCACTAAGAAATCCAGCAGGGGATTCAGGAGAAACTTCTTTACCCAGAGAGTGGTTAGAATGTGGAACTCGCTACCACAAGGAGTAGTTGAGGCGACTTAGCATAGATGCATTTAAGGGGAAGCTAGATAAACACACGAGGGAGAAAGGAATGGAAGGATATGCTGATAGAGTTAGTTGAAGTAGGGAGGGAGGAGGCTCATGTGGAGCATAAACACTGGCATGGACCTGTTGGGCTGAATGGCCTGTTTCTGTGCTGTACATTCTATGTAATTCTATATGTAATTCTTGCTGATGAGGACGGAAGAATGAAAGGCATGATGCGTGAGTGAAGGAATGTAATAACAGATTCTACTTGTTCAGTTATAAAGGGTGTTATTCACCCCTGTCCAAGCAAAGCCACGTCTAAACCTGTACTTGTGATGACTGCCTAACCTCTTTAGGAGCTTCTTTTTCCATGAAATCTTCATAGATCTTCTTCGCCTTGGAGGCCAGCTTAACGGGTGACTTGGTTGTCTTATAGTCCTCGCAGGCCAGCCAGAACTCGATGTTCTCCTCGCTGTGCTCTGACTGGAGGAAAGCTTTGAAGGCAGCCAGGCCATCTGGAAATAAACAAATGGAAAGAATCTTTCTAAGTTTATCATGTTTCACCACAGCCATCAGCTGCAATAGATTAAACAAGCATATTTCATGACTTAATCACAAGCATTTTCATTCGGCTGTAGTGTAAATCTGGCGACGGTGCTTGACATTCTTGGCCATGTGTGTTTGATACCATATATGAGAAGGTTTGATAACTGTTTTGATATGAATCATTGACGCAAAACTGGCCAGATGTCAGCAGAAGACAAATAACTCAAGAGACCACCGGCCAAACATCTCCTGAAGCGAGCAACGTTTGGGTTCAACTCTGTAGGTGAAATATAGCCTCTAGACTGTGCTCGATCCCAAAGTACTTCCAGAAAGTGCCACTTTCAGTCCAAAAGGAGCACCAACATAAGTAGAATAAAGGAATGATAACAAATTGCCCTTTACTTTCTAAAATCTTCAGATAAGGAGCACCACAGTGAACCTTGCATCAAATGCAGTGTTTGGCTCGGTTAGCCCTCAGTGATCCTTTAACGGAGTTTGGTCCCAAAGTGTATATTTAGAAAGAAGGTCGAGAGTCACTATGGCAAATACAGTAGTGACTCATGATTGTTAAAAGTTTTGTAGATGTTATCGTCTATGAATTCCTATTGCACTGATATTGTATTGCTATTATAAGAATATCGAGTGAACAAAATCATTATAATGTCCAAATAGTATAACTGAAAATGCATATGTCGAAGGAATGTTTAGCTTTACAAAATGCGCAGCAGTGTTACTAAGATTCAACATTTCTGACCCGATTCTATGCTTTCATAGTTCCTATCCAGTGGTCATTCCTGATAATAGTAACTTTGGATACAAGGATATTGCATTGTAGAGCCTTTTAAGGGTTGGAAATGCTAACACTTTTTAGAACTGTAAGGACTTAAAGAATAAAATAGAATCCACAATACTCATGTTCCTGTTTATTTAGTAAGGAAGAAATTGAAGGAAAACTCAGACTTTGTGTAAAATCCTACTTTTTTCCCCAACAGAATTCTTTGCATGTGGCTTTTATCACATTCTAGCCTACTGTGGCCACATTTCCAGCAGTGTAGTTATTGATAGTCTAAGAAGCAAGTTCAACAACAGAGAAACAAGTCCTGGATGAAGAAAGGTTGTCTGCTGAGAAATAAAATTTTGGTTTTAAGCTTCTTATCAGCTCATACAGGAACTGTCTCCAAGCAATGAACTGAAAATGCTTCCAAATGCATACTCCTCTGAGATGCAGTGTCATTTTGGATGTGTAATCTATTTCGAAGTTGTTGTTTTGTCCTGCAGAATGAAATAAGTTTGAGGTTCAAAGAGTACTTTCCATTGATTGAATAGAAAGCAATAGATGATGAGAGGAACACAGGTGAAGTAATTGAACCAACACTGGAAATGAAGGTCAGTTTCAGAGTTCACTTTGAGCTGGATAATGTGATTGCTGCAAATCAGATAAAGAAAGAAAGACTTGCAGTTATATAGTGCCTTTCACAAAGTCCCAAAACACTTTACAGCCAATGAAGTATCTTTGTAGTTACTGTTGTAATGTAGGAAATGCGGCAGCCAATTTGCGCACGGCAAGCTCCCACAAACAGCAATATGATAATGACCAGATAATCTGTTTTAGTGATGTTAGTTGAGGGGTAAATATTGGCCAGTACACAAGGGAGAAGTCTCCCACTCTTCTTCAAAATAGTGTCATGGGATCTTTTATATCTACCTTAGAGGGCAGACGGGACATCAGTTTAACGACTCATCCAAAGGACAGCACCTCCAAGGGTGCAGCATTCCCTCAGTACTATACCAGAAGCGAGATTTTGTGCTTAAGTCTGTGGAGTGGGACTTTGAACCCACAACCTTCTGACTCAGAGGCAAGAGTGCTACCAACTGAGCCACAGCTGATACTTGTAGCTCACATAATGGGATGTTAAGGCCTGCTCGGGGTGTGGGAGGCTGGGGGAGCGGGCAGGGAGCGACACACTACAATGTGGTCCTGAAGGTGCTGTGGTGATGAGAGCTCGTGCGCCTGTGTTGTGCTAGGCTCATTAAGGACATCAAAATGATCTAAATTGGATGATGCATTCGGAGAGCCTGAACAGTGCTTCAGATGCCCAGCACCCACATAAAACGGCAACTGAATAGCAAAGACTTTCTCATAGGTTGGGTTCTTTCTCTTAAAGTGGAGACATTTCTTTGTACTTGTTGCGATTAGCTGTTCTGTTAGTTTCCACCTATTTCAGTATTGTTGTATAGCTGTAACTGTCTAGCTGTTTAATTGTTTGCTAAGAAAGAACTTACTCGGAAGTTCTTCATGTTGCACCTGCCTGTTCTTCAATGATATTTAATCATGTGCTGCCGAAATAGGAGCCGTAGGAATTCCTCTGGACATTCCTTTGTAATTGCAGGTTGTGGAAGAGGAGGACAAGAAGAGTCATACCAGATATGTGCGTTTGCACTTCAGGCAATCAGTTAGGACCTGCTCTTACGTTGCCTCCTGTGTTTACAGGGCCAGACAATCATATCTAGACATATCTGAAGAAAGCTGCTTATGGAGAATGCAATTTTCTACAGGAGGCTGTCACAGAACTGTGTGAAGTTCTGCAGCCAGACCTGAAAGCCACTTCCAAGTTAGGAACTGATCTGACACAAAAGGTAGTTTTCCTCACACAATGGTTAGTGGAAATCTGGAACTCTCTCCCCTGAAAAGCTGTTGAGGCCAGGGGTCAATTGAAAATATCAAAACTGAGATTGATAGATTTTTGTTCGGTAAGGGTATTAAGGGTTATGGAACCAAAGCGGGTAGATGGAGTTAAGATACAGATTAACCATGATCTAACTGAATGGTGGAACAGGCTCGAGGGGCTGAATGGCCTACTCCTGTTCCTATGACAACGACTGTTAAGGTAATCACTGACTTGAACTTTTATGCCACTGAATTGTTTCAAATAACAGTAGGAGGAATCTGCTAAATCTCTGGACCTGGACTTGGATCATGCAGGTCACAGATCTGGAACGTCTGATGCACAACAATTATCTGCACTTGTACTCACAGCCTTTGACAAATAAACCATCATCTCCATTAGCACCTAATTGTATATCTAAACCCAAGAATGTAACAGCATTTCTCCTCAACAAAAGCAAAATACTGCAGATGCTGGAAATCTGAAATAAAAACAGAAAATGCTGGAAAACAGTCAGCAGATCAACTGTGTTTATTTCAGCATTTCTCTTCAATTACCTTAATCTGACTCAAACCAAAAGAACTGGAGGGCACATTACAGTATTATATATCCTGATTATTATTAGCTCTTACAGTATAGTGCAAGTGTGTTCAGTGTGTTCTCCCTTAGTGAACGTGCATGGTTTGTGACTTCCACTTCCAAACTCTGTGCTCCTTCTAAGTGTTCCCCCAGCAGGAGGACAAAGTGAAGTGAATGGCTGCTGGTTTCAGTGTCTATCTCCATGAATGGATGTGGCCTAGTAGCTCCTTGTACTGGGTCAGTAGATGTCCCTGCAAATGTAGGTACCAAGGATATTGGTACAATGTCTGCTTGGGCCTGCCTGTACAGTGACACATCTATGACACAACTGAGTGGGATGGCTGGGTGATGTGATTGTTGCTTCACCCTAAGAGACACCTTCATCACCTGTATCTGCTCATGCTCATTCCCCTGTTGCTAGGCACTTCCTCAGCACGGCCAGGAATCTGTGTGGGAGCAGACCAACACACAGCAGTGAGGTTGCGGTAGCAGTGTATTATCTGGCCCCCCAACAACGACAACAACTTGCATTTATATAGTGCCTGTAATGTAGTAAAACGTCCCAAGGCGCTTCACAGGTGCGATATCAAACAAAATTTGACGTCGAGCCACATAAGGAGATATTAGGACAGATGACCAAAAGCTTAGTCGAAGAGGTAGGTTTTAAGGGGCATCTTAAAGGAGGAGAGAGAGGTAGAGAGGTGGAGAGGTTTAGGGAGGGAATTCCAGAGTTTAGGGCCTAGGCAGCTGAAGGCACAGCCGCCAATGGTGGAGCGATTAAAATCAGGGATGCGCAAGAGGCCAGAATTGAAGGAGCCCAGAGATTTCGGAGGGTTGTAGGTCTGGAGGAGGTTACAGAGATAGGGAGGGGCAAAGCCGTCGAGGAATTTGAAAACAATGGAGGACACATTTAGTTAAGTATCAGGAACGTCAGATGCACAACGATCACCTGAGAATTTTAAAATGGAGGCATTGCCGGACCGGGAGCCAATGCAGGTCAGCGAGCACAGGGATGATGGGCGAACGAGACTTCGAAGGGTGGAAGACAGGAGGCCGGCCAGGACTCCGTAGGAATAGTCAACAATGTTGAATGCTGAGCTTGGATCTTGCCCAAGGGGAGCTTCACTGCAGAGGAGTGTAGAATGACCATGCTCTCCACCTTGGCCTGTAGCTTGGTTAGACAATCATACAGCACTGCACTGATGTAGGTTGTGGATTCCTTGCTGGATGCCTCCAAGTTGCGCAGGCTGTTCAGGTACAATCTCATATGCCTGCGTGATCTTTGCGCTCCTCCAATTCTGGCCTCTTCTGCGTTGCCCATTTTCATGGATTGGCAGCTGTGCTTCCAGCTCCTTAGGCCCCAAGTTCTGGAATTCCCTCCCTAAGAGACATCCCTCTGCCTCTCTACCTCTCCCTCCTCCTTTAAAACGCTCCTTAAAACCTACCTCTTTGACCAAGCTTTTGGTCACCTGTCCTAATATCTCCTTATGTGGCTCGGTGTCAAATTGTGTTTGATAATCGTTCCTGTGAAGCACCTCGGGATGTTTTACCATGTTAAAGGTGCTATATAAATGCAAGTTGTTGTTGTTGAACCGTGGAAGCTGAGATGACAAACTGTGTTTACAGGTAGGCCCCATGAGATTTAAATCCCTGGGCACAACAGCTGAAGGAAGCCTCAAACTGGGCAGCGGGTTGCGGTTTCTCCAATTCCATCTACGCTTCTCCTCCTTGCTTGTGTACGGTGCTTCACCAAGTGCTCCCTCCTGTAACTCGCTAACTGATTCACCACCCAGCCCAGAATGAATAGATCTGTTGCTTGCCACTGTGGGAGTGGGTGTACTATGAGGTGCTTGGCTGAAGCTGCAAATTGGGCTCTTGGGCACCTCCTCTTGTGCACCTTGAGTAGCAGAAAAATGCCATATTTTAGAATGCTGGGAGCAAGACACGCCTTGAAAGAGAGCTTACATGGCAAAACATTGCAGTTTGTCGCTTTGCAATATCTGCCTGTGTGTGAGCGCGTAGGGAGATCAAGAATGATAAACAAAGGTAGATACTAGCCATGAACCTCTGACCTCATCCTCCCCCCCCCCCCCCCCCCGCCGAGTCTCTCTATTGCCTCCACACCCAAAATCTTCAGAGCCCTCTCTTTATAAAGGGGTTACAGATTAGGTGACCCCCTCTTCCCCTCCCGCCCGCTCCCCCGTATATATATGCTGGTGCCTATTATGTGTGGACTTCTCCTGCAAACAGGTTCAAAAAAGACACACATTAAAATAAGGATTAAGAGAAAAATGTATGTCACTCAAGCATCCAGGGTAGCATTCACCTTATGCAAGTCTATAAACATGAAATATGTAGGTACTGTGTGTTGGCAGTATGCTTGGTATTTCTTGCTTGGCACATTTAATAGGCCATAGGGCAAATCCTTTGTTTTGGCAGCAATTCGGAGTGCCCTGGTGGAACATGGACACGCCTGTGTATTTGGAAAGTACACAAACAAATGCCAGAGTGCTGTGGATTCTCTCTCTGTGATGCTTCCCCCAGCTTACAATGAAGTGCTGTTAAGATGCATTGCAAAATTAAGAAAAATGTGAGCACGTTTAGCCGAGCTATCTTATGAAACCAGACAAATGCTTCTTCACTTGCAACCAACACCGGCAACACCAATGGGCATCTTGCTGTGTGCCAGTGCAGAATGGCTGTTGTGTTTGTATATATAACAGGAGCGACTGCAATTCAAAAGCAATCGATTGGTTGTGCAGCACTTTGAGATGTCCTGAGGACATGATTAGGTGCTATATAAATTATCATTTCTTTCTTCTTTGTTGCCTTGCTCCAGCTTTGCTCCTTCTCCTTTGATGTGGCAGGCTGATTATGAGCTGTTGATGCTGGACAATCTGTCTCCTGACCCTGCTCTGCTCCCTGTGCATCTCACACAATGGCATCACCTGGCATGAAAGCCACAGCAACTTTCCCCACTCAGACTGGTTAAACTAGCAGTCGGGCCCCAATGACATCATTTAAAGAAGGACCTCGTCGATTTCTACCTGTGAAGAATATTGGGTACCTCTTGTTAAGCTTTCCTATTTCTAGCATTTTCTGTTTTTATTTATGTTTATTTTATCTATTTGTATAAATGCCACCTTCTAAATTTGGTTGCAATTATTGATATAATAAATGCAGCCGACCTGTAAGAAGGTGAGTCACTACTACTGTGTTATCCTGGATTTCTTCTATCCCCTGTTTAATTCATCCATTTCAGGTACTGCCTCTCTCTACCCTGTGAGTCCCTGTACTTTGCCTCTCCTTGTCTGCTTGACTATGGAGGATATTCCCAGTTGGCACATAATTAGCTGGCGTTTCAGTCACTCGCCAGGACTTTAAACACTTCGGACTCTACTTTTTAAATGGAAGTGCCAATGTGTGGAGGTGGTATTGATTGGTTACTGTAACAGCTGATAACTTCCTCCATAATTGGGGGGGCAGAGAGAGGCAGACCATCAGGACTCGGGGTGGGGGGGGAGAGTGCGGGGGGGTGGAGAGACAGCAGTATCAGGGCTCAATCCTACTTGCTCAGTGTCTTGCAAATGTCCCCGACTATGCCCCCAACAGCAGTGTGATTTAAAATAAAAATTGTAGACCATACCAGTCATCCTTTTGGCCTCTCCGAGGTTGTCACTATTACATAGAACTACAAAGAATTTACAGAACAGAGCCTGTGTTTATGCTCCACAGGAGCCTCCTCCCACTCTATTTACTTCATCTCACCCTATCGTCACATCCTTCTATTCCTTTCGCCCTCATGTACTCGTAGCAGTTTGTGCTGTCAGCTCATTCGCACGGGAACTGAATTGAGACTGCTCAAACTCACTTCATGAAGGACGCTTACACCCAGCAATGTGTGGAAACTTTCATCCCATCAGTTTGGGCTGGATTTAAGCCTTTGTCTCAGAGGTAAAAGGACAACATGCAAACCCATTGCACCACCCTATCATCAGTAAAATCTTTATTATCTTCTTTACATGTCAAAAGAGTTCAGCTTCAAACAAGGAAAACACAACGCTTTCCCCTTATCTTCTATCTAACTAAACGGCCTAAGTTAACTCCATCGCCTATTTACTGTTGGATCTTCCTCCAGCCTTACTTACCCTGAGGACTCTGCGTTGCTTAGTTATGGTGTCTTGTCCATCCCCCACTTCCTTCACCCCACCATTGGTGATGGTGCCTTCAGCTGTCAAGGTCCTAAGCTTTGAATTCCCTGCCTAAACCTCTCTGCCTCTCCACCTCTCTCTCCTCCTTAAAACTTACCTTTTTGATCAAGCTTTTGGCCACTTGTCCTAATGTCTCCTTTGGTGTCAATTTTTTTGTCTGATTACGCTCCTGTTGAGTGCCTAGGGACTTTTTATTACGTTAATGGCACGATATAAATGCACATTGTTGTTGGATGATTCCATTGTACTAACTTATCTAAGATCTTAAAGAAAAGTAAATTGACTGAAATCCTTGTGATTTATAAAACCAGAATCAGATTGAAGATTGGGTCACTTACAGTTGTTCATCAAGAGCTTCTCCAGAGATTCACGCCACTGCAGCACCTCTATTTGGGAAGCCCTGCAAAAGAAACAGCACATTTCAAAACAAAAAGTGGATACTTCAATGTGAATGAGCCCCCTACCAATTCACATTCAATTTCTGTACAGTGTGACTGGATTCCTCCAGGCTTCAATCATACGATTTCAGAAATACCTGTCGGGCTGTATTATGTCATAAACTGCTGTCGGACTGCCTACAGGAGATGCACTTTTTTCCCATTTCTGCATATTACACATTCAAGAACTGTGGAGAAGTATCCCCTTTACAACAATACCTTCCATCTAAACGGTGTAGAAAAGAGTCCCAAAGTGCTTCGCACAAGTGTAATGAAAAAATGGACGCTGAGCCAACGAAGGAGATATTAGCTTGCTTTGGGTTTTGCATATTGCAACAGGTGTTCCTGAAGTTACATATTTTGGCTTCTCTAAGTAGCCACACTACATTTTATATGCCTTGCTTAGTTTAATTGCAGCTTTGTGGCCATGAAGTAAGTTTTTATAGAAGGGTTTCGAATGCTGAGGTTTTCCAAACCGGTTAAATTGTTTTCATTAGTTCATTTTTAGAATCAGTTTACCAGCAAAGATATCTAGTTTGTAAACCTTCCACACAACAATATCCAACATGGCAGCAGGTTATGAAACTATAATGCTCTTTTGAATAAAACTATTTTCAAAGAGTTTAAACATCTCAAAGTTTCCAAGTTCTAGTTGTATTAAACGCATAGCAAATTTGTTATTTATGGATCAGGAATTCTACAGCCAGAAGCTAAAAATAGACCAAAGTTTATTTAATTATTGATGTATCAATTCAATCTAAACTGAAGTAACAAGTCATGAGGGAAAGCCATACCTTGCACACAAGCCATTTGATCTCTAAGGTATGTTTTGTGTCACTGTAGTTTGTAGGTGGGTGAAATCAGATGTTATGTTTATATGTTTAATGTAATTCTGTTCCCAGGTTAGGATCGAATGTCTCACAGTTGTAGAAGCCAAATAGTTTCTATTAACACTTGACTTGCCCCAGCAGGTGACAGAGATGCATTCTTAATGGAAAGCCCGTCAATTGGCAGGCTGCACCAATGCTTTGCTCGGGACTTTGTTATTTTCGTTTATCCGTGCATCCTGATTGCTTTCAATAGAGAGGAAGCCAAGAAAGTTGCCATTGATAACCACCTTTTCCCCAGCAGAATTCACACCAGAGAACGAGCATAGTTTCTCTCAATATTCATGAATTGGGAATCACTAGGGTTGCAGCATTAATTCTTACACTTTATTCCCAGCAGCTCTGGTACTGATCTTATCATGTCACCATTAAGACTAAAGGCATTCACCCCCTAGTGAATATAATTAAGGTTCAGCTTGGCCCAATGGTAGCACTCTCGCTATTGAGTTAGAAGGTTGTGCGTACAAATCCCATATCAGGATCTGAGCACATAATCTAAGCTAACACTTCAGCACAGCGCTGAGGGAGTGCTGCACTGTCGGAGGTGCTGAAATTTGGATAAGACGTTCGATTGAAGCCCTGTCTACCTGGTCAGGTGGATGTAAAAGGTCCCATGTGCTACTTGAAGTGGAGCAGGGAGTTCTTCTTCTCCTGGCCAACATTCTTCCCTCAACCAATACCACCAAAAATAGACGAGTTAGTCATTCACCTCTGTTGGATCTTGTGTTGCACAAATTAGCTGTTACATTTGCCTACGCTTCAAAGCAATTCATTCGTCGTGAAGCACTTTGGGATATCCTAACGATGATAAGGTGCTAAATAGATGCAAGTTCATTCTTAGTACATTCAATACTGTATAACATTCAGTTATACATTTCAATATTTGCAAATACATTACAAGCAGCTGGAAATTCATTTCAAAAATGACATGTTGTATTTGGATGTTGTCATAAAGTTAACACTCCCAGGGGGAACATAATATAACAGCCAGAAATGAAACATTTTTATTTACATGAAATCTGTCTGCAGATTGCACTAAGCACTAAATCAGGATTACTGAATGGCATTTTATGCTTGGATCAGGATTGTATTTTTAGCTATTATGTATGAGTCAGGATCTCTAAATACCAGTAAATAGAAAGTGCTTTAAAACATAATTTTCTTTCCTCTGGACTGGAGTTCTGCATGGATCATGAATGTGCTTTATCTGGCATCAATTTTACATGAAGTATAGACTCTCCTCACAAACCAGGTTAAGTGCCATTCAGGTTAGCTTAGCAGGATGCTGATGCCTAATTAATGCAAAGGACAACCAACCACTTCAAGTTCATGTTCAGAGTGGTTTCCAAAAACGCTGTAGCTCACATCCCAAATTTTTTGCCCTTGAAGCATCATCATCTCACTCAACCCTACTGGTGACTTTCAGATCGTTAATCAGGAATATCCTTTAACCAATCTTATTATCCACCCAGTGATCATCATTAACCTTTTACTGATCATGTTTTTATCTGTTATGTGAATGCTCATTCCTGTGAAGATAACGGGAGTGTTTAGTGGCAGAAAATGTCTGCTGATATTAGGTTTAGTGACGTGTTGCATGTGCAGATGTAATGAGCAGTATGTTTGCCAGTGATGCCTGCTGTAACTGTGCATGAAATTGAAAGATTTATTTGACCCAAGTTGCCTCATTCTATGGGCTGAAATTATGCTTTATCACATATCAGAAACAGCTCAGAAAATTAATATTTTGAAACCTGGAAATATTCAGTGGTGAAAATACCATTGGATACACAGGACGTAGCTGAGGCTGTAGAATTTCTCATATAAGATTGGATGATCCTTTCCATGTGGAACTTGCTTTGAAAAGAAAAGATGTAAATATCACACAGTGGGGGAGTGGGTAACATGATGGGTTTGAATAATGTGCTTCTTCCTCTGGGACCTGGCTCCAAATACACCTCTGATGGATGAGGAGAAGGTCCACTGTCATTATCAGCTGTTAAGGGCCCTAATTGAAATCAGGCAAAGTAACTGCTCTCGCTCTCTCCCTCTCTCTCTCTCTCTCTCCTAACAACAAATGTGATAAGTGCTTAAACTGCTTTAAAATCTACCCCAAAGATGGTTTAACTTTATTCGAGAGCTGACTCCCATGTAAAGATGTGCCTGGACAATCGTAGAAATGAAGTCCACTTCAACCTCAAATTACCACTGTGTAAGAAAAACCAAATGGACAAGTTCTCATTCCGTTTTGTTTAACTTCTCTCTTTCTCCCCGTTCTGTTGCTTTTCTCTTTACTTACTTTTTTTGCAGCTTTTGTTAGTTTTGCTTTCTTTGTCTCTCCTTGTTATTGTTATCTATGCCTTTTCTTGTGTTTCTTTGCTTGCTCACTGTTTTCCTTGTGTTTCTTTGCCTTTCTCTTGTTTTTCTTTGTCCTCTTTTCCTTTGTTTTCTCTCTCTCACTTCCTATCTATTCTTCTTGTCCTTCTGTTTTTATTTGTTTCTTTTCTGTTTGCTTATTTTTCTCGCTCCCCAAGTCTCTGCCCAGTTCCAGTGGCCAAGGAGGTAAATGCACAGTATGCTATGCTAAAATGATCATCAAAGCTCTACAAGATGATACTGTGTACTTCTCAATGCAAAAAAAATGTCATTGCCTACTTCCCTCTAAAATCTGAGTCATTTTTTGGGAAATGTGGAAGCCGAAAACCATTGTAAACATGAACTTTTGTGGGAAATCCTAATTATATCTGAATTTGGTTCAGGGTCTCCTTAGAATATCTCCCTAGAGAGAGATGGGAGCATTGCTCAGCTCAAGTCTTATATGGTAGTGACCAAAAGTCCATTTATTTAAAAATATTTCTAATATTGGAATTTCACAGCTACCATTTTGGTTTTAAATCAAGTCAGTGTTCAAGTCCATATGCCTTTCTGGAGTTCTCCAAATATTTTGTAATTAGAACAAGCTGACTATGGATTGTGCAAAATCTGGAAATGAGTAAAGCAAACCATATAAATGAAGCTCTTGTTGACTGAAAAGAACAATGTTACATACTGCCTTCTGGTTATTTGTAAAATGCTCACGGCTGTTGCCAGCTGCCAACAATGAGTTTAATATTTGCTCAGAATGAACAAGTCTTTGCAATGCGGCAGAAATATGGAACATTGTCATGATATCCTAAATAAATCCGTATTGAATAATTATACAATTTGCTGGCTCCTCCGAGCTGCCGTTATCTACCTGAATGCTTTCAAAACCATTTAAGGTGGGGGGGGGGGGGTGGGAAGGAGAAGGGCAGATATAAAAAACAGAACCCCTCTAATGGACTAGAACCAGCTGCACCACATAACTCATGAAGTGTAGGTATGTAAGCAAACCTTGCGAAAGCACGGAAAGCTGAAGTGCATGAGAGGTTTGCCATGTGGCATAATTGCATTTTAACACTTAATGTGATTTTTCTCTTTACAAGAAATTATGATCTAGGCTAGGTCCAAATTGAACCAAATAATAGCATCTTTCATTAATAGCATTTCTCATTCACTCAGTTTAAAAAAAAATCACTTTTTTTTCCTTTAACTGTCCCCATTTTGCTGACAGTCTCCTATTTCTGTTTTCTAGTTACTCTGATCTTCTCATTCGTTCCACGTTAACTGTTTATTTACTGTAATGATATGGTTCGCTACAGGAGGTTCAACAAGACGCAACATCCATTAGGCTGTGTGCATCATCAGTGCAACTTGCTTCCTTGTTAGACAGAGCTGCTGTTTAGTAAAAGGAGCAGGTACATAAACGTGGCTCGTTGGAAAAATTAGTAACCATATTTTCTCATGTTATTTGATAAAATTCTTGAAGATTGTAATCACTTTTTATAAATCTGGAAAAAGATCATTTCCACATGAATGCCGATTGGACAGAATTAACACTAAGGTGGCAGAAATAACAAATATGGAAAACTGCAGCCTTGTATCTAAATTCTTGTGGAGCAGTTGCTGAATAGGGAAAATCCATTTCAAAAATTGAGGCTAATGCCACTGACACTTTCATCTCCAATATTGCTTAAGCCAGGCCCATGAGGTGGTAAAGCTTATTCCTATTTTAATTTATACTTTCAACATGTTTCAAACCTAAAAATTGATCAACGTAATTCAAATCCAATCTTCTACTGGTGCGTAACAATTAGAGTTTAATTTCCAAAACCAAATTATTTTACCTCCAGTTGGTCTCAGTTACCGGTCGTGTGGTTCAGGGGCGGATGGACAGTTTGGTATTGGAATAAAAGGAAATGAAAGCATTTCTTTGAAGCCAAGACAAATTTCCTTTCAATGCTGAAGTAGATGTTGATATTTTGTGAAAGATCTGCTAGGATGTCATTACAGAATAGCTTCGGTCACAGTCGAGGTGGGAGAGAATGATAGAAGTACTTGAGAACATTTTTGGAATTGAGAACCAGTCATCAGGTCAGTGGCAGATTAAAAAGTCCAGTGAATAACTCAATTTGTGAGAATGCCTGTAATAACGTCTACTAAATAGTGCATTAACTGGTTAACAAAAATTCCAAATTGGATCAATCTCTGTTCTATCCCTTCAATTCAAAAATTACAACAAACAGTAATATCCTTTTGCATTAATACTATCTAAAAATGTCATCCATGCTTCATACACTAGGCACATAACAGTGTGACACCAAGTTTATTGAATCCTGAAGAGAGTTACAGTCTATAGTTCACTGCCAGAGTTAGAAGGGCATTCATGTGTTGCGCTTTGCCTTTGCGATTTAAGGCACCCCCAAACACGGAGTGGGATTACACCCTTGGGTCTCTCTCCGAAGCATACACCTATTATTGCTTTTCTATATTTCAATACTTGAGTGAAAGGCAATATATTTATTTAAAGAAATTGCAATGATTGCTAAATGGCACAAGGATAGTTCCTGCAAGTAAGTTAGCTTTACTTTATATATTATGTAAAATGGAATGGGACAGATGGCAGATGCAATGGTTAAGTTCTTGCTCAAATCCACCATGTTCTTATGGATTATTGTATTATTAGAACTCTATTTTAATTGGACAACTATCATCATGCTCACTGGTAGTTTACTAGAAGGCACATGGGGTTATGTAAACTGCACGTGATGACCTAAGAGGCACATCTGTGAAATTTTCTGTAATTTGCAGCTTTATCTCAATGTGACCTCCAGCTACCATCTACGATCAACAGATAATTTTAAATCACTGTAATTTGTTCTTCCATTATTTGGTACATGGAATAGTCCGTAACAGTGATGCATAAACACTTAGGAAAACAGGAAAGCAGCTCTGCTGTAATTCATTTATGCAAGTTGCTTCAGGGGTTTGTTGTGAAATGAATTTGGTTTTATTTGCTGTAATCTTTTAAAACACAAGGCTTTCCCTTCAGGCAACAGCATTTGTACTAAGTAACAGAAAACATTAGCTGAATCTGTTTCACTGTTTTTCAAACCCTCCATTTACAAGTGTCAACTTGGCTCAGTGGTAGCACTCTCACGAATGTCATGGGTTCAAGCCCCACTCCCAAGACTTGAGCACATAGTATAGGCTGATATTTTAGTGTCGTATTGAGGGAATGCAGACCCCTCAGGGAGGGAGATGAGGTATTAAATTGAGGTGCCGCCTGCCTTTTCAGGTGCTATTTGAAGAAGAGCAGAAGTGTTTTCCTGGTGACTTGGCCAGTATTTATTCCTCAACCAACATCACCCAAGATGTGGAGATGCCGGTGATGGACTGGGGTGGACAATTGTAAGGAATCTTACAACACCAGGTTATAGTCCAACAATTTTATTTTAAAATCACAAGCTTTCGGAGATTATCTCCTTCGTCTCCCAGTCGGGGAACACTTTAGCAGTCAAGGACATTCAGTCACCGATCTTCGGGTAAGCGTTCTCCAAGGCAGCCTTCAAGACACACGACAACGCAAAATCATCGAGCAGAAATTGATAGCCAAGTTCTGCACCCATGAGGACGGCCTCAACCGGGATCTTGGGTTCATGTCACGCTACACGTAACCCCACCAGCAAGGGGAGAACAAAAAGTTATCTGTTTTTAATATTCTCTCTCTCTCTGCCTTTCGGATCTCTTTCTCTCTGTCTGTGTAATTTGACACAATGCGTATTCAGCATACTGGGACCTACTGTTTTCCGTGGCTAACCTGTCTGAATACCAACGACACCTTTGATTGGTGTGATGCTGTCCCAGCCTAATATAAGATATGCGATTTGAGAACCTTTCACTCACTCACCTGACGAAGGAGATAATCTCCGAAAGCTTGTGATTTTAAAATAAAATTGTTGGACTATAACCTGGTGTTGTAAGATTCCTTACAAACATCACCCAAAACAGATTAGCTAGTCATTTACTTCGCTGCCATTTGTGGCACCTTGCTGTGTGCTAATTGGCTGCCATGTTTGTCTACAAACAACAGTGACTACACTTCAAAAGTAATTTGTTGGCTGTGGACATGAAAGACTGTACAAGTGCAAGTTCTTTTCATTTGCTGAAACCAATCTGTTTCTTTCTTTCTAAATGTTTCTTGCTAAGTTTGGGTTCCTATGTAAGTGTTTACAGAAAGTGCTCACACACATGACTCTCCACAAGTTAAGTTCCTGACCTTGTGAGGGCTGCAAAGCCGTGGCTCAGAGTGGGGGTGAGGCACTCACTCTGGAGGAAGGGAAGAAAAATCAGACAGCCTCCATGCGGCTGACGCTGGGCTGACTGGCAAAAGCTGGTTTGTTTCTCCTCTCCTATGTGTGAAAGCACTCCACCGCCATGCAGGCCTGCGAGTTGGCTTCTGATCTGCATGGTACGTACATATTGTTAACTAAAGACTAGATGGCTCCCTGATGGGAGCAAGCACATTGTAGCAACTATGCTCCAAGGTCTTCTCTTGTACAGTTTTTGTTATTCTTTGACGGAATGTTCCAGAGAATCTTGAAATAGAAGCAGTTAGTATTACCAGACCAATTTTAGTGTTTATTTGGACATAACGGTTTCCAATGAGCAAAACACATATGGTGAGGACAGACTGCGTTTGAACATTAGTCAGGACAAGGCTGGAATTTGAACTTGCATCCTTCTGGACTGTGAGTCCAATCTTCTATGGATAGAGTTCCAAGGCTGACTCCTCATTTCTGATTGCTGTGATTCTAATCATCCATAAAATTGCTACATTCTAGATATTATGCAACAGGGAATGAAAGTTCGTGTAAAACTACAAAAAGTTCTGAAGAGTGATATTAATAAGCCATGTCATTCTGGGCTTACACACTGCAAGTCTGAATAATTGAAATCGCTAAGCTCAATAAAGTTCAGTTATTAATTCTCTAAATTGAAAAGGTCATTTGGGGGTTAAATCCGATAAGAATTTAAATAGGTTGTACGAAATAGCTGAAATATTTGCAGAATAAAATCTCCTGGAATGTACTCAGATATGCCTGTGCTTACTTTTCCAATTTTCAGCAATTTTCACCATAATTAGTTTCTAGCCACAGTGTAAGATGGAGAGTTAGAGGGAGGATCTTTCACTTCCTGCCTATGAATCAGTACAAAGCAGCCTGCAAGGCCTCAAATCTTAAATTCATTATCCTAAAAAAACAATAGATTCCTTGCACTGTGACCTTTATCCACTGTAAGAATTTTTATAAGTTAGTCTCATGGGAGTCATGGTGCAGCACATTGAAACTCTAACGCACTGTGCCAGGCTCATAGGTTGGGAGGTCATCGGATTAGATCTGTCATTCCCACATGGCATACTTTTGATCTCATGCCATTCTGAGGTACCAAACAGGGAGGGAGAATCAGAGAGTCAGCACAGATTGTACCTGTTAACCTTCTAGCAGGCAGGGATGACAGAGTTAAATACAACAGGGCCGATTTCCATCTCGGTACCACCCGCCGTTTATGCTTAAAAATCGGGCGGTAGTGGGACCAAAATTGGGGGGGGAAAAAAAGTCCTGCTACTTACTGCTGGAGGTCCGCTCGTTCTGATTTTCAGGAGGACCTCAATTTAGGCGGCCAGCGTTTCTACCAGAAACAGACAGGGGCCTCATTTGCAAATTGGGATCCCCAGTGCCATTTTTGTCTCGACCCATATTGCAGGCAGTACAGGTCAGGAGGTGACCATTCCCAACAGTGTTTAAAGTGTTGAAATCTGGAAACAGGTCCGGCACTCTTTTCTTTTTCTGCCGTCTCTGGGGCATTGTGATCCTTAAAGTCTTCCATTATCTTATCTCCTTGCTGCTAACAACTGCTGCTCCACTTCACTCCCAATACTTTCACCCCCTCCCCTTTAAGGCGGCGCTGCGGGCCCATGATCAAGCTAATTTGTAAAACTTATGTTCACACTCTGGTGGCCCGCTGAATCATTGCAGTTTTCGGAAAGAGCTAAGCATCTTGTTCAAATCATTAAACATCTCATTTAACAGTCACAGGCTGACTGTATGCAAAAATCAGTTTGTCCAATGATTCCTGCATCTGAAAACCTGAATAGTCATGTGGACCAGTAATACTATTAGTGCATTGTAGTTTGAAGGGAGACCGCACTCTGGTGCACTGCCTACTATAGTTTGACAGTGGTGTGAGTGGGAAACCATCCTGTCATTGCCCCACTCTTGTCATGGTGCAATTGGAAAAGACAGAGTTTGGTGCTTAACCTACTCAAATGTACGTACTCGCAGTCAGCCTGTGACTGTTAATGAGTTTTTTTTAATGATTTGAACAAGATGCTTAGCTCTTCCCAAAACCTGCAATATGCCAATGGTGCAGTTGGCCACCAGAGTTTGAATGTAACTTTTACAAATTAGCTTTTTTGGTAGCTTATCACACCACTTTGCATATTCAACAGTCCAAGACGACCTCTTCCAGGTTATCTTGTGGAAAAACCCACTGATTGTAATTGCACTGAGTGTAATGTATCCAAGTTTGCTGACGATACAAAGCTAGGTGGGAAAGTAAGCTGTGAGGAGGACACAAAGAGTCTGCAAAGGAATATAGACAGATTAGGTGAGTGGGCAAGAAGGTGGCAGATGGAGTATAATGTGGGGATATGTGAGGTTATTCACTTTGGTAGGAAGAACAGAAAAACATAGTATTTTTTAAATGGTGAGAAACTATTAAATGTTGGTGTTCAGAGGGATCTGGATATCCTCGTACAAGAAACACAAAAAGTTAGCATGCAGGTACAGCAAGCAATTAGGAAGGCAAATGGCAAGTTGCCTTTATTGCAAGGAGGTTGGAGTACAAGAGTAAGGAAGTCCTGCTACAATTGTACTGGGCATTGGTGAGACCACACCTGGAGTACTGTGTACAGATTTGGATTCCTTATCTAAGGAAGGATATACTTGCCTTAGAGGCAGTGCAACGAAGGTTCACTGGATTGATTCCTGGGATGAAAGGGTTGTGCTATGAGGAGAGATTGGGTAGAACGGGCCTATACTCTCTGGAGTTTAGAAGAATGAGAGGTGATCTCATTGAGATATACAAGATTCTGAGGGGGCTCGACAGGGTAGATGACAGGTTGTTTCCCATGGCTGGACAGTTTAGAACTAGGGGGCATAGTCTCAGGATAAGGGTTCGGACATTTAAAACTGAGATGAGGAGGAATTTCTTCACACAGAGAGTTGTGAATCTTTGGAATTCCCTACCCCAGAGGACTGTGGGTGCTGAGTCGTTGAATATATTCAAGGCTGAGATCAATTGATTTTTGGACTCTAGTGGAATCAAGGGATATGGGGATCGGGCAGGAAAGGAGTTGAGGTCGAAGATCAGTCATAGAAACATAGAAAATAGGAGCAGGAGTAGGCCATTCGGCCCTTCGAGCCTGCTCCGCCATTCAATATGATCATGGCTGATCCTCCATCTCAATACCATATTCCTGCTCTCTCCCCATACCCCTTGATGCTTTCTGTGTCTAGAAATCTATCTGTCTCCTTCTTAAATATATTCAGTGACCTGGCCTCCACAGCCTTCTATGGTAGAGAATTCCACAGGTTCACCACCCTCTGAGTGAAGAAATTTCTCCTCATCTCAGTCCTAAATGTCCTACCCCTTATCCTGAGACTGTGACCCCTCGTTCTGGACCCCCCAACCAGAGGAAACATGCTCCCTGCATCCAGTCTGTCTAGCCTTGTCAGAATTTTACATGTTACAATGAGATCCCCTCTCATTCTTCTAAACTCGAGTGAATACAGGCCGAGTCGATTCATCCTCCCCTCATACGACAGTCCTGCCATCCCAGGAATCAGTCTGGTGAATCTTTGCTGCACTCCCTCTATGGCAAGTATATCCTTTCTTAGGTAAGGAGACCAAAACTGCACACAATACTCTGGGTGTGGTCTCACCAAGGCCCTGTATAACTGCCATGATGTGGAGATGCCGGTGATGGACTGGGGTTGACAATTGTAAACAATTTTACAACACCAAGTTATAGTCCAGCAATTTTATTTTAAATTCACAAGCTTTCGGAGATTTTCTCCTTCCTCAGGCAAATGTTTCAAGATCTCCTTGAAGCCTACGCATTTATACATATTGAACAATAAAACATGGTGTTTACAGACTGCCCCTGCAACTGCCCGTTGCCAAGGCAATCACCGTGTTCAGACAGAGAGGTGTTACCTGCAGAACCTCCGAATACACATTCAACAAAAAAACAAACAGGGAAAAAAAACAGAGAAAAAAAAACACAGAGAGAGGCAGAAACATCCGGAAGGCAGAGAGAGCCAGCAAATGACCCATTATATTAAAAACAGATAACATTTGTTCGCTGGTGGGGTAACGTGTAGCGTGACATGAACCCAAGATCCCGGTTGAGGCCGTCCTCACCCATGAGGACGGCCTCAACCGGGATCTTGGGTTCATGTCACGCTACACGTTACCCCACCAGCGAACAAATGTTATCTGTTTTTAATATAATGGGTCATTTGCTGGCTCTCTCTGCCTTCCGGATGTTTCTGCCTCTCTCTGTGTTTTTTTTTCTCTGTTTTTTTTCCCTGTTTGTTTTTTTGTTGAATGTGTATTCGGAGGTTCTGCAGGTAACACCTCTCTGTCTGAACACGGTGATTGCCTTGGCAACGGGCAGTTGCAGGGGCAGTCTGTAAACACCATGTTTTATTGTTCAATATGTATAAATGCGTAGGCTTCAAGGAGATCTTGAAACATTTGCCTGAGGAAGGAGAAAATCTCCGAAAGCTTGTGAATTTAAAATAAAATTGCTGGACTATAACTTGGTGTTGTAAAATTGTTTACAACTGTATAACTGCAGTAAGACATCCTTGCTCCTGTACTCAAATCCTCTTGCAATGAAGGCCAACATACCATTTGCCTTCCTAACTGCTTGCTGCACCTGCATGTTTGCTTTAAGTGACTGGTGTACAAGGACACCCTGGTCCCTTTGTACATCAACATTTCTCAATCTATCACCATTTAAATAATACTTTGCCTTTCTGTTTTTCCTTCTGAAGTGGATAACTTCACATTTATCCACATTATACTTCATCTAGGAACATAGGAACAGGAGTAGGCCATTCAGCCCCTCGTGCCTGCTCCGCCATTTGATAAGATCATGGCTGATCTGTGATCTAACTCCATATACCTGCCTTTGGCCCATATCCCTTAATACCTTTGGTTGCCAAAAAGCTATCTATCTCAGATTTAAATTTAGCAATTGAGCTAGTATCAATTGCCGTTTGCGGAAGAGAGTTCCAAACTTCTACCATCCTTTGTGTGTAGAAATGTTTTCTAATCTCGCTCCTGAAAGGTCTGGCTCTAATTTTTAGACTGTGCCCCCTACTCCTAAAATCCCCAACCAGCAGAAATAGTTTCTCTCTATCCACCCTATCCGTTCCCCTTAATATCTTATAAACTTCGATCAGATCACCCCTTAACCTTCGAAACTCTAGAGAATACAACCCAAATTTGTGTAATCTCTCCTCGTAACTTAACCCTTGAAGTCCAGGTATCATTCTAGTAAACCTACGCTGCACTCCCTCCAAGGCCAATATGTCCTTCCAAAGGTGCGGTGCCCAGAACTGCTCACAGTACTCCAGGTGCGGTCTAACTAGGGTTTTGTATCGCTGCAGCATAACTTCTGCCCCCTTGTACTCTAGTCCTCTAGATATAAAGGCCAACATTCCATTTGCCTTCTTGATTATTTTCTGCACCTGTTCATGACACTTCAACGATCTATGTACCTGAACCCCTGCCATTGGGTATTTGCCCACTCACTCAACTTGTCTAAATAGCCTTGAAGCCTCTTTGCATCCTCCTTACAACTCACGATCCCACCTAGTTTTGTGTTGTCAGCAAACTTGGAAATGTTACATTTGGTTCCCTCATCCAAATCATTGATATATATTGTGAATAGCCGAGGCCCAAGCACTGATCCCTGCAGAACCCCACTAGTTACTGCCTGCCAACCCGAAAAAGACCCATTTATTCCTACTCTCTGTTTCCTGTCTGTTAACCAATTTTCAATCCATGCCAGTATATTACCCCCAATCCCATGTGCTTTAATTTTGCACATAATCCATGATCTTATTGAATGGCGGAGCAGGCTCAAGGGGCCGTGTGGCCTACTCCTGCTCCTATTTCTTACGTTCTTAAAAACCCACTGATTATATTTTAAACTTCTTCAACTCTGAAATAAAATTTAACATCGTCAACAGTATTATGGGAGTTGCCTGAATGTTTCCATGTCACAAAGTAATGTAGACAGCAGTTTCCAATTATTTAGACTTTGAAACGTTTGGCTCAAAGCAACACATGTTTTGGTGTCATGAACAATTGGCGTATATGAACTGATTGGTAATAAGTGAGAGGCTTATCAGACCAATTAATTGTTGAGTAGTTGGTCTAATATCGGGTGGGATACCTGGTGGTCAGGCCTTTAAGCCCCTAGTAGAGATTTTATCTAATGCTGTTTTTAGCAAAAGGCTCTTTTTCCACATAAGATCCCCAGAAACAAATACAATGAGCCATCTCTTGGGGGTCTGTTCCATAACATTCAAAGAGGTTCCAGATGACGCTGATAGATTTATCAAACAATAATAATTGTACTCCCGTGTTTGATGGATGCCAGAATGTCTACTTCTCTCATGAGAACAAATCCTCTCAATTATCATCCATTACCTCTGGGTCTTGGCTGATTTCTCAGGTTTATCGGAGTACGGGATGATGTAGTCAGTGATGATTTCCGGCTTCTGCAGCAGGATGCCCAATTTTGTTTTTATTCCCTTAGCCCTGGGAAGATAATGTGAAAAGGTTAACAGTGTTTGTTGTTTATTAGATAACAGATTAGATTCCCAATTGTAATAAGTCATATAGTTTGGAGATTAAACTTTGGACAGCTGCCTCCTGGCATGTCTGAACATAGACTATTTTGATGTTGATCTGATTCTTAAGCTCCCACGAAAATTTGTACTATAAGGAAATTAAATCATCTCAAATCAATTTAAATGTCTGCTTTTGTTTACCATCAAGCCCAAGTGTGTTTTCACTCTTGCACCCATTGGAAAGCCAACACCAATAGCTCACTAATGATAATGAGTTGTAAGCCTACTTTCACTATTACCTTTAAGTCACTGTTACTGATGAATAATCCAGGCAAGTAAACAACGTGAAGCCAACAAGAATCATAGAAAGGTTACAGCACAGAAGGAGGCCATTCGGCCCATTGAGTCTGTGCCGGCTCTATGCATGAGCAAGCCAGCTAGTCCTGCTCCCCCGCCCTATCCCCCTGAATCATTGAGAATTGTGCCACGGACTCCAGATGTAGCATATATGACCCAACTTCTGTAAGTTACTAATGAACCAACAACGAATGCTTCCAGGACAGGATGAGAGAATGAAATGAATATTACAAAGACTTGGAGATTTACCTGGGCTGGGCGATCGGCTAAAAGTTTATGCTCCAATTATACTGCACTAACCAGTACAGCCTTTTAACAGCTGTGCTAATATGAAGCTGTGGTTATACAGCCCAGTCACATCTTTACTGACCATAGAAGGTTGAGACTTGTTTGTGTGTACCCAAACACACACACGCCAAGTGCTGTTTCTCAGCCCCTGTCAAACAATACGTAATCAGCAGCTTTCTAATAGTATGACACAGCACAGAAGGAGGCCATTTGGCCCATCATGCCTGTGCCAGCTCTTTGAAAGAGCTATTCAATTAGTCCTATGCCCCTGCTCTTTCCTCATAGTCCTCTGAATTTTTTCCCTTCACGTATTTATCCAATTCCCCTTTGAAAGTTATAATTGAATCTGCTTCCACCACCCTTTCAGGCAGTGCATTCCAGATCATAACAATTCGCTGTTTAAAAAAAATGTTTCCTCATGTCGCCTCTGGTTCTTTTGCCAATTACCTTAAATCTGTCTCCTCTGATTACCGCTGGGAAGTTGATCGACATTGACTCAGTGCCTTCCCTCAGAAATTGCTGACTGGAACATGGCACTCCAGTGCAGTCTGTATCCAGAACCAGACATTCTTGTATTAGCCGTCCAGGTGATGGCCTGAGTATGAGGCCATGGCCTGAGTATGAGGCCATGGCCTGGGTACGAGGCCATGGCCTGGGTACGAGGCCATGCGGATCTCCCATCCCTGGATTTTGGCCATCCAGAGAATGCTGGGTACGGGTTACCAATGATCCTCCTGCAGTGATGAGGATTTCAACAGCAGCTTTGTATGGTATATTGAGGCTGACCAGTTAGTGCTCAAAAAAGCTCAGATTCTTTGCTGATTAAGTACTGTACCATTACCAATGGGCAGTCGCCAAGCAGTTGCTTAAGTGTCAAAGGCCTCCGTATTGCTGATGTCAGGGAGTGGCCATTGAATTCTGTCCCATACCTGTAGGTATGGCTTGAGAGTTCATTTTCCCTGTTGCTATTGACGGAGCTCTCAAGCTTTTGGCTGAGCTGCACAGCCATCTTTGTGGCTCCATAATCCCTTTGTCGAATAGGCTGCAGTCTTGGATGCCCTTACTGCTTGCTAGGATGCCAGGCACTCTTTGACTTCTACTGTGGGTGCTGTCTCTCAATACACTGCAGATCTTGGGATGTGGAGCCATTCCCACTGTTATTTTAGGGTCATGTGACAGATGTTTCTGCATCCTCCTTACCTCTAGTTCCAAGTAAGTGCCACTTGGTTATGGATTTGAATGCCTTGCCCTGGGATGGACACTTCCACAGACTGCAAACCCATTTGTCTGTGGATTTAGTGGACAGCTGTTGGGGTTCTCCTGACTGTATCCCTTGAAGAGTTTTATACTGACCGGTGCGGTTACATGGGCAATGACTGTGGGGAATTTAGTTTAAAGCTAATACCAGTTTGCTATTGGTGCAGTACAAAAGATCACCCCTAATCAATTTCAAACATACAGGACAATTAGGAACATGTGAACAGGAATAGGCGTTCAGCCCCTCGAGCCTGTTCCGCCATTCAATTAGATCATGGTTGATATGTATCCTAACTCCATCTACCCGCCTTGGTTCTGTAACACTCAATACCTTTGCCTAACAAAAATCTACCAATGTCAGTTTTGAAATTTTCAATTGCCCTGGCCTCAACAGTTTTTTGGGAGAGAGAATTCCAGATTTCCACTACCCTTTATGTGAAGAAGTGCTTCCTGACATCACCCCTGAGCTGTAATTTTAAGATTATGCCCCCTTGTTCTGGACTCTCCCACCAGAGGAAGTAGTTTCTCTCTATCTACCCCATCAAATCCTTTAATCATCTTAAACACTTCAATTAGATCACCCCTTAATCAAGTTCTGTTGCTTCTTTAATCATCTCATATATTCAAGGCAACAAAACCCTAGAATTAAACTATATCGTATTGCGACATCAAATAAAAATACCCATCTCTACTTCTCAGAATCAAGTCAAAGTTGTAATATTTATGCAGTCAAGATTATAACATAACCCGAGCACATAATACTCAAATAAAGAGGCAGTCTAATCCTGCAGTGGATCGGTGTGTATAATGGCAGGTTTAAATGCTCTGATGATTGCTTTTTCTGATTTCATAGAGCCACAGATTTAAATCTGAATGTTCATTTCAGCTCCATTATTGTCATGTTTGCATTGTTCATCAGTATTTGAGTTAAATGATGAATATCTAGGATTAGTTTATTTTTAATGCCTTCGGAAAATTATTGAGCATTTTGCGATTGAACTCCAGAATGGATAGCAATAAGAAAAAAACACGATTTATCACCTTGCACTGCTGTTCTTCATGATAAACAATGCCACATTGGTCTTGATGGGAGCAATAATGGTACAGCTCACATGTATACCTGTAAGAACCAATTCATTCACAACACATAGGTTTGGGTGCAAGAGGAACTCGGCAAACCTCATTCAATAATCAAATCTCATATTCCAGCCAGGGGTAGATCACAGACTGGTACTTCATGGGAAACGGGGATAATATTCCACTGCCAGCCCAATTACACACACCAGAAAAATGGACTATGTTTGCTTTCGTAGTTTACCTGTGTTCCAAATGGGTTTTAATTTGTAACTCATTCTTACCTATCTAGTAACAGGATCTTACAAGTTTCCCATAGCAATCTAAACTAATTCTGAAGGATTTGTACACTGGAATCTTGTTTATTCTCACTTTTCTAAAAGTTCACAGTTCATTTCAGTAGACTGCCCTTCATTTTTGATCCAATTTTCTTCTGCACAAAAGTTTCGTGCAAATATATTGTTGCCTTTTTTTGTCTGTTTGCTTAGTAAAGTACACAAAAAGGTACCCGAACCTTGGGAAGGGGAAGAGAATTCTGGTTTTATATATCGGATGACCTCATTTAACAAATTGCTTGTGAGATTGTTGGCGATAAAAACATCATTTAGAAATTAAATTTGAGAGACTCAGGGAAGTAAGTTTGTTAGCAGACCTCCTGTGGCAGTGCTCATGGGTAAGTTGGGGCACAGATGTAATATTTAGCTGTTAAGATGGAGCTGTGTTTAACCAAGCCTGTCCCTTTAAGGCCACTGCTCATGCGTTACAGGTGGGGAAATGGTCTAAATAGGTAAATGCAGGTGATTGTAATCGCTACAAACTCCTGAGTTTAGTTGGGGTCAGTTGAAGCTGCTTGTAAATTTCTGGCACCAGGTCAGAATGACACTAAGGTGTCAACTGTGTCTCAGTTGGTATCACTTTTGCTTCTGAGTCAGAGGCTCATAGTCCCACTCCAGACACTTGAGTATATAGCCTAGGCTGACAGCCCAGTTTAGTGCTGAGGGAGTGCTGCACTGTCAGGGGTGCTGTCTTTTGGATGAGACTGTCTGCTCTCTCGGGTGGGTGTAAAAGAGCTCATGGCACTATTTTGAAGAAAAGCAGGGGAGTTCTCCCCAGTGTCCTGGCCAATGCATATCCCTCAACTAACATCACTAAAACAGATTATCTGGTCATAATCACATTACTAGTTGTGGGAGTTTGCTGTGCGCAAATTGGCTGTCATGTTTCCTACACTTCAAAAGTACTTCATTGGCTGTAAATCACTTTGGGACGTCCTGCGGTCGTGAAAGCACTATATTAATTAATTATATTTATTTATTTACTTACTTTCTTATATTTACATGAAGTATGCACGACATGCAAAATTTTACATAGTATACATGATTTGTTTTGTTTTCTGTTAGATGTCACTTTTGCCAGTCTGTATGCCTTCTGCTGAGTTATCTCTGCCACAGCATGAGCAGAGAGATGTAACTCCTCAAGGCTCCCATTATAACAGGCTCAATAATCAAAATCATCTCTTGACTGTAGTGCTAATAGGAGTAAAATGTGATTTATTTTCCCAGAGTAAATGGTTCATCTTGAAACCTACTCTTAGGGAAACTGCAATGGTATTATCAATGCCTGCTTATTGACACTTTTGACAAATTGCAAGGGATACCCAAAAGGCTCCACTGTACAGGAAAAGTTGCGTGTTCTGTGGGACTTTTATCTATGTCTTACCAGATTTACTAGGGATGGTTCATGCTTCCTGACTCTCAACTACAATGTACAGACTTGATTAACTGAATGCATGGGGTATTCTCTGGAGTATGGAGCATGAAAAACGTAATGGGAAAGCAGCAATATGTGTGTGCAGCTGGATCCTGATAAGTGTATAACAAGCTTGCCAAGATGTTTTATGCTCGCCTCATGATTTCTGTCGACTGCTTGTGAAAAAATGACTATCTTAAAACATCCCTACATCAAGCTAATTACATAGAAATTACAACATGGAAACATGCTGTTTGGCCCAACCAGTCCATGCTGGCGTTTATCCTGCACTCGAGCAGCAGTCTTAATCTCGTGTGTCTGCCCTGTTCTAACCATATCCCTTTATTCCCGCTGCCTTCAACCACCTATCTAACCTATTCTTAAATGTTGACATACGGCTCAATTTTAAAAGGGTGACAGGATGGCTGCCACAGTCGAGGGGGGGGGGGGGGGTGGAGAAAGAGAGAGAGAGAGAGACCTCATTGGCTGCTGCAAGAGAGAGTGGCGGGGGTGGGGGGAGACAAAGATTGGGGGGGGGGGACATCGGAGAGACAACGGGGGCGGGGGAGACCTCGGAGAGACAACGGGGGCGGGGGAGACCTCGGTGAGACATGGCGGGGAGGCCTCGGAGAGACATCAGACATCGGAGCAGGGGGGTGCAAGTGACATTGTTTGAAAGGTAGGTTTATTTATTTTTTTACGTTGTGCAATGTTATTTTATTTCATTTATGTAATTTATTTTTGCCTTTTCCCAACCCTTCACGCCTAGTTTCACCGGTTCACAGGTTTTACCAGGCCTGAATCGGAAGCCGTGTGAAAGCTGTCCAGGTGAGTTGAAAATCGATTTAACTAGCTAATATATACGAAATAAACTACCTTAAGTACCTCAATGAGGTACATTTGCTTGTTTAAATATCGTCCCGCCGGCTTTAACTGCCAGCGGGACTTCTGGGTTTGGGAACGGCGAGCGCACTCAGATACATCTTTGTGAGACGCGGAAGTCAGCGGGTTGGAGCCGGGTTCATTTCCTGCTCTGGATTTTCTCGATTTTCATTGCCCCCCCCAACGCACCCGCACTTCCATTTTAAAATTGAGGCCCTGGTCTCTGCTTCAATCACTAACTCCGTGTTTTAAAAAAAAATGTTTATCCTGCTCTCTGTCCTAAATCTCTTTCGTTTAATCTTATATCTATGTTCCCTCGTTCTAGGCCCCCTCAACCACTATAAATGGTCTGGGAGTGAAATTGGTCTTAGTGCAAAACCAGTAACAGTGAATTGGCAGCCCACCTTACACCCTGTCTGACTTTCCTTTCACTGACTACTGGCCAATAAGTATTTCACCTTCTCTATTTCTATCTAACCTGTTCCAACCCTTCAGAATTCTAACCACCTCTATCAAATCACCTGGTAATCTTCCCTCTTCTAATCAAAACAATTTTTCAAGCCTTTCTTCAGATTTGTATTTCCTCATACCAGGCAGCATTCTAGTGAATCTCTGCTCTGTACCCTCTCTATTGCCTTAACATCTTTCCTATAGTATGGAGCCCAAAACTGTACACAGTACTCCAACTGTGGTCTTACTAATATTTTATATAAAGAAAGAAAAACTTGCATTTATATAGTGCCTTTCATGACCTCATGATGTCCTAAAGTGCTTAACAGCCAAATAAGTACTTTTTAAAAAAGTGTAGTCACTGTTGTTATGTGGGAAACGCAGCAGCCAATTTGTACACAGTAAGCTCCCACAAACAGCAATGAGATAATGTCCAGGTAATCTGTTTTTTAGTGATGTTGGTTGAGGGATAAATATTGGCCAGGACACTAGGAAGAACTCCCCTGCTTTTCTTCAAAATAATACTGTGGGATCTTTTACGTCGATCTGAGAGGGCCTCGGTTTAACATTTCATCTGAAAGACAGCACCTCCAACGGTGGAGTGTTCGCTCAGTATTACACTGAAGTGTCGGCCTAGACTATGTGCTTAAGTCTCTGGAGTGGGACTTGAACTTGCAACCGTCTAACTCAGAGGCAAGAGTGCCACCACTGAGCCACTGCTGATACTTGCTTCAGCATAACATCTCGACTTTTATATTGTATATCTCTTGCCATAAAACTCAATATTCCATTAGGTTTTTTTATAGCCTTATCCACTTGAGTTACTGCTTTTAACATCTTTCCCTACATTACAACAGTAACTACACTTCAAAAGTACTTCATTGGTTGTGAAGCACTTTGGGATGTCCTGAGGTTGTTAAAGGTGCTATATAAATGCAAGTTATTTATTTATTTTTGTGAAGCTGAACCACCAAATCCCCCAACTTTTCCACATAACCCAACCTTCACCCAGTCAATGTATGATTACTACTTTTACTTTTTAAAATTAAATTTATCTGCGGTGCTTCAACTCAATGTAAATTAAGTATTTGATGTTTAATAAGAAATAGTTAGGAAACAACAAGCAACTAACATGTACAATCTCCATAATCCTTAATGTGGCTCAATATTCAATCATCAATAATTGTGGATCATTTTATGTGCGATTTTTACATTTAAGCATTGTTTGCAGAACAAGAGGTCTTCGTAAATTATAAAGGGATGAGACAGAATAGATGCAACCAGACTCTTTCCAGTTATTGAGAGGGATAGAATAAGGAGACATAGAACTAAGATCAAATGTATGAAATTTAGGAAAAAGATCAGGAAAAACCCTTTTTTTACACAAGAGGGTTACCTAGGAAATTTGAGCTGTTTTTGTTAGAACAGAGGAGGTTAATGGGTGATTTGATAGTGGTGCTTAAAATCATGAAGAAATGGGATGGGGCAGTTAGAAACAGACTGTTTATAGTGGTTGAAGGATCTACAACAAGGGGACAAAATATAAGATTAAGTGTCAGAGATTTAGAACAGAGAGCAGGCGCAACCTTTTTACACAGAGGGTTGTGAGACTGTGGAATGCACAGCCGGAGTTAGTGATTGAAGCAGAGACCATGTCGAAAATGAACAAAGTGACTTGAGAAGCTTTCTTTGAAAGGAACTAGGATGAAAGAATTGATTCTAAACGCAGAAAACATGAACTAAATGCAACTGAAACATTTTTACTCAGTTTTATGGAATAAATTGCAATTGAGTGCAGTGATGCATTTAAAAAGGAAATGGACTGGTTCATTATTCATTGGGGATTAGGCGGACACAGGCCTGGCACTGAGGTAAGAAAGAAGTTATGTGATCCGTTCAAGCCCAGGGCATGGATGGAGTGAGCTAGATGGATAAATATCTATTTATTGTTCCTGGTTTCTTTTATTCTAATGATATGCAATAAACATATTCTGTTCTAACGAGGAAAACAAATAACTTTCTAATCTTTTGGGGGAACAAAGGTTCCTCAGTAAGGGAAAAGATCAGCTTTTAGATTCAGTTAATAAAAAACAATGTCCGCAACAAATGTAAATAAACAAATGTTTCACACTGATTTAGTCACAAGCATTTATTTAATAATGTGATAGGTTTAAAAGAATATCAGCTGTCCAAATGTTTACAGAACAAAAAAACATTATAGGTTTCTTAAGCTTCATAGGCAGACACACACTGTAAATCCATCAGTATAGTCCCTACAGAAATCTATGGGACAAGAACTTTTTTTTTCTGAAATACTTGCCTTATGTTAATGTTTATAACAGACTACTACACACATGGGACAGTATATAAACGAGAAATTATAATTTCTTAAAGTTGGTATTCTGCAGGCTTTGCTAACCATTTGGGATGTTTTTGGATCCAGCACAGTAATCACTGACTCCCCAAACACAGCCATAACTGAACCCAATAAATTCCATTTTCCTCTAACCTACGGTAATATGATGCATAGGATCAATTCTGATTCCCAAAAAAGAAAAAGAAAATTGCTGCTTTTTAAAAAGAAAAATTAACCTGAAGCTTATCCACACCAGTCCAAACTAAGAAAAGCTCATTTATGGCCAGCCCAAATTGAACTCAATAAATTTTGATTTATTTTGGCAGTCCAGTATTATGATCCTGGCCAAAGACAATTCTCCTCTTTGTCTTTGAAACATAACTAGGAACTGTAATGTCGAACTATGATATTTAGGTATTAGTTTTACTTTATAAATTGGCAACTTGAAGTATGACTTCAATTAACACTCTCTCTCTTTCTGGCCAGTTGTGATTATCAAACTGCCTATCACTTTATAGATGGGCAGTTTGATAGAAAGACAAGACTGGAAGTTGTATTAATGGTTATGGAGCCAAGGCAAGTAGATGAGCTACAGATCAGCCATGATCTAATTGAGTGGCAAAACAGGTTCGAGGGGCTGAATGGCCTACTGCTGTTTCAATGTCTCCTACGATCCACCTTCTTTTTCACATAGCTCTTGAATTTGTGGCAATTCCCTTTTAATAGCCTTAACTCATCATAAGCGATCCTGAAGTCACAAAGCTGGCTGTAATTTTTCACAGAGTGACTCCACTCCCTGGAGATCCACTGGCCCCTCACAGGTATCATGGTGGATGTACTAAATAAATAATTATCATGTGGACAATTCACATCCAGTCAGTAAGCCGATAGATCCCAGGGATGTGACTGTCACAATTCATACGTCCCTTGACCATTACAGACTTGCAGTAACAAATGCAACTAAAGTTCTGACACATCTGCAGAATTAATAGAGGACCATTTAGAACATGGGCCCAGAGTAACTCCAATAAAGTTCAGACGTATCTGCACTTCAGCTCCTAATGCTAGCTAGTATGTTTGCAACAAAATCTACAAAAGGAATTATTCATCACACCTGAAAAGACATTGTATACGAACAAGGTAACCCAACCACAAGGGATATTAGAGTTTTCCATTCTGTCGCTGTAAGAACATGAAATCTAAGTACAGTCAACGTAAACGCGAGTAACTGCAGTTATTGCTTAGCTGGATGCATCACTTGACCATATTTTCCAGAACACATTTAAATATCATGGTTGGGCAATAAAATATAATTAATGGGATGTGGTTTGTTGACCTGTTTCAGAGGGTCTCATACAAAAGACCTGTGATGTGCAGTTTGCGCCTGTGGCTTACGAATTATTCCCACTCTTGAAAATACCTTGGTATCTGATAATTAAGTAATGCACCTATTGACGTTTAAATATTTCAATACTGAAGTCCTGATTTTAACTACCCACCCAGCGTGAACAGAGCGGGCGGGTAGTTAAAATGGCGATCGGCGGATTTGCGCCGCGTTCCCACCCGCCGCCATTTTACCCAGGTACACTTCAGGCACGGGAGGGCTACCCGTGTCAGGCAGGCAGAGCCTACTTAATATGCTCATATCACAGCCCCATGATGTCATCGGCTCGGCAACAAGCTTTTTTTTTACTTCAAATCGCAGGGGGAAGCCCGCACAGTGCCGAACCTGCCAGCCAAACCCAGCAGGTGGAAGCCCGCACGGTGCCGAACCTGCCAGCCAAACCCGGCAGGTGGCAGCCCGCACGGTGCCGAACCTGCCAGCCAAACCCAGCAGGTGGAAGCCCGCACGGTGCCGAACCTGCCAGCCAAACCCGGCAGGTGGCAGCCCGCACAGTGCCGAACCTGCCAGCCAAACCCAGCAGGTGGCAGCCCGCACGGTGCCGAACCTGCCAGCCAAACCCAGCAGGTGGAAGCCCGCACAGTGCCGAACCTGCCAGCCAAACCCGGCAGGTGGCAGCCCGCACGGTGCCGAACCTGCCAGCCAAACCCGGCAGGTGGAAGCCCGCACGGTGCCGAACCTGCCAGCCAAACCCGGCAGGTGGAAGCCCGCACGGTGCCGAACCTGCCAGCCAAACCCGGCAGGTGACAGCCCGTACGGTGCCGAACCTGCCAGCCAAACCCGGCAGGTGGCAGCCCGCACGGTGCCGAACCTGCCAGCCAAACCCGGCAGGTGGAAGCCCGCACAGTGCCGAACCTGCCAGCCAAACCCGGCAGGTGGAAGCCCGCACAGTGCCGAACCTGCCAGCCAAACCCGGCAGGTGGCAGCCCGCACGGTGCCGAACCTGCCAGCCAAACCCGGCAGGTGGCAGCCCGCACGGTGCCGAACCTGCCAGCCAAACCCGGCAGGTGGCAGCCCGCACAGTGCCGAACCTGCCAGCCAAACCCGGCAGGTGGCAGCCCGCACGGTGCCGAACCTGCCAGCCAAACCCGGCAGGTGGCAGCCCGCACGGTGCCAAACCTGCCAGCCAAACCCGGCAGGTGGCAGCCCGCACGGTGCCGAACCTGCCAGCCAAACCCGGCAGGTGACAGCCCGCACGGTGCCGAACCTGCCAGCCAAACCCGGCAGGTGGCAGCCCGCACGGTGCCGAACCTGCCAGCCAAACCCGGCAGGTGGCAGCCCGCACGGTGCCGAACCTGCCAGCCAAACCCGGCAGGTGGCAGCCCGCACGGTGCCGAACCTGCCAGCCAAACCCGGCAGGTGGCAGCCCGCACAGTGCCGAACCTGCCAGCCAAACCCGGCAGGTGGCAGCCCGCACGGTGCCGAACCTGCCAGCCAAACCCGGCAGGTGACAGCCCGCACGGTGCCGAACCTGCCAGCCAAACCCGGCAGGTGGCAGCCCGCACGGTGCCGAACCTGCCAGCCAAACCCGGCAGGTGGCAGCCCGCACGGTGCCGAACCTGCCAGCCAAACCCAGCAGGTGGAAGCCCGCACGGTGCCGAACCTGCCAGCCAAACCCGGCAGGTGGCAGCCCGCACAGTGCCGAACCTGCCAGCCAAACCCGGCAGGTGGCAGCCCGCACAGTGCCGAACCTGCCAGCCAAACCCGGCAGGTGGCAACAGAATGGCCAGAAGAGGCCGAGGTAAGTCTGATTATTTCAATTTTTGTGAGGATTCCTTGTGGGCCAGGAGGGGCAGGAGTCCTCCCTGGGCCCCGCAAGGAAACCTTGGGTTGCCTCAGCCCCAGCCTTCCCTCTCCCTCCCACTACTAACAGCTCTTTGGAGAGCACCCCCCCCCCCAACCCCCTCGCTAACCTTATGATGTGGACCATTCCCCGGTGCAGCCGGCCTCCCGCTTGATTTCCCGCTCCCGCCCATCAGCTCTGATATCATTCCCGGCAGCTTCAGGCGGGAGACCGTGCCGACAAAGGCCCGGGAGTTAAAATGGCCAGGTCTTCACACTCAATTCCCTGTGGGGGATTCTCGCCTGCGCTGCACCGAGTTAAAATCGGGGCGTAAATATTATTAAATATCTAAATTATTCCAATAAGCCTTTCCACTTGGTGTCTCTATTCAAGATCATTCCACATTCCCTGCTTTTCTGCACAGTTTGCTCAATAAATTATATGCACTTCATTTTAAAAAACATAATTTGTGATACATGATTGGTTTATATAAAAAAATAAGAACGCAGCTACACAGACTGCGCAGTCGTTTGTTTCTTTGCAGGGCATGTGACAAGCCAATTTACGGACAGTTTTTTTCTACTAGTGAAATAAATGCAATTCCTATCTTCTGAAGGGAGTGGATTTTTTTATATTCCCTAAATTAAATCTAAGAGCCTCTCCTCCGTTATAATTGCACATTGATTCAGCCCTCCGTCTGAACGTACAAACACCAGGATGACACAGAGTGTTGCACTCTCTATTGGTCTGGTTCCCTTCCATCTCCTGACAGCAGTTTTGATGAGCAGGCATCCTGATACCACTCGAGGGATAATACCCGATCATTGCTTGAAATTTGCTATTCAAAAAAGCTGTTGTTTCTATTTTATATATAAATATTTCTCAAGTTTTTCTAACATATGATGAATGATGTCCAAAGAACAGAATTACAAATATTTTGGCAAGTACTATTCTATTCTGCAATTACAGAATAACAAATAGAGCTAATGGGGGACTTTTTGACTTTGTGCGATGGTGATATTGTGCAATGGTGATAGCGAGTTTGGCAGCCTGTCTTCCCATTGAAGTCAATGGAAATAAAAATGGGGAGAGATGTAAAACGGGCTGCTGACTTGCCTTTGCCCATTTTACACTGTCACACAAAGTCAAAATGACCCCCAATAAGTGTTGGGCTCTGTTTGGGGTTTCAACTTTTGGGATCCAAAACCTCTGAGATTGTGGAAGCTAAACTGAAAAATGGTTTCATTCATTAAACCTGGTCTGTGAGCCTCGCTGGTAGATACATCTCCTCAACCTCCCCCCCCCCCCCCACCATCTTCCTCACCACACACCCCACCACCATTTTAAAGTACTGAAAATGTGATTGACAGATATAGACTGTAAGTGACCATGGGGGGTAATTTTCACCTTCACCGTTTGGGCAGTAAACTGGCGGACTGGATTACCTGCTGATTGGGGTTCTATAGCGGGTGGGCGGTCTTATCCCCCAGTTTGCGGCCCAAGCGGTGAGGGTGAAAATAATCGCAGCATCTGCTCACCTATTTGCCCACTAGCCCAGGCCAACTGCATTAAGACCACACAGGCACTGAAGGGCTGATTTTAACTTTTGGCAGTGCTGGAAAACGGGCAGTAGCCGATCGATTCATCTCTTAAACACTCCTTTCAATGGAAAGGAAATTGGGGCGGAGTGTATTAGGAGCGGCCCTTGAATGCAAAGGCTCCGCTCGACACTATGGGGTTGCATCCACCTGTCCCCGTGATATCTCTGTGAACACTTGAACCTACAAAGGAAACAAAAATGGGGGAGCTTCTTCTTATGGGTGTTGCCAGAGATACTTTGCCACCATTTGCTGTACTAACAAGAAAATTAGTGATGGCATTGCCTGTGCATTCTGCACATGGCTGGGCATGGAAAAAAAACAGGTGGAATTGTAGCACTCTTTATTTTCTGAAAGAACCGGCTTCTCCTGATCCTGCAGTGGTCTCCATTAGATCAAATTCAGGAGTCATGAATGAGCTTGAAATGCCTAATTCCAATTAAAATTTTTTAGTACTAATCTCTAGTAAATGAGGCACCTGGTCTTCTGGATGATTCATTTCTCTTCTATGTTGGGCAGCTACGTTTTCTAATGTTACTGCAGCATGTACACAGTACACCTGATGCAAAACAGGGATGCTCATTGGGGCAGTTGCAGGCTATATAGCAACAACCATAATTTCAGTGCTCACTCTCCTCCTGTATGGCAAATGTCAGCATTAGCAGAATGGTCATGTACCGTTACTTAATATCTCAGGAACAAAACTGGGACTTGTTTAGGGGCCATAAGAGTTATCAGTTTCATAAGAATCAAAAGATGATGGCTGCTGTTTTCTTTATTTTCATAATTAATATGTTTGGCACAATTTTAAAGTACTGAAAATGTGATTGACAGATATAGACAGTAAGTGATCATTTTTATATCTCAGCACATTGCCAGGGGATTTCTATCAATAGTTTTATTTTGCACCTATCTATAGATTTGATTGTACATATTTTAAATGAATAAAAGTATATTCTTTTTAATAACTGAAATTTCTTTTCTAAACAATCTTACCTTGGTGGTATCAGGTGGTGTACTATAAATAAAACATATTTCTAACTTTTATAAAGTTTTAACATTGACATTTCATCACTGGATGTAGGGCACCATAATTAAAATAACCCTGCACAAGTGAATAGGCCATCTTAGCCTGGAATGTCAATGTATAAACTATATAATTAGAAAAAAACTGGTGCCTGTTACAATGAGAGATATAACCGTTCGACATTTAAATGCTAGAGTCATCTGCAACAAGATTAAATCATTCACTGTTTATTTGCAAGTTATTATTTTCTTTTCCCATTGCATGCTCAACTTTCCAGGGCATGTTGTAGATCTGCTATCAGGATTGCCTTGGGATTTCAGGACAATCTTTCCTTATCTTAGTCTCTTTTGGAAAGATAGTGGCTCATTAGTTTACACCTACATCGAGGGAATTGAATTAAATTGTTTATGCTTTCTAAGGTCCTTTGAGTTACATTACAAATGATATGTCTTTAGAAAAATAATTTAAATTATTTTTTAAAAAATGATATTTTCTATTAAAGTCAAAGAAAATGTTTCAATTAACAGTCTGCTCAACTCGGTCACATTTGAATCTTATGTTACTTTCAACACTGGGGAAACACGACTGAATTGATCATTTATTTTGTGATGAATTTTAATTGAGCAATTAATGCCTTGATTCAGATCAGTAACATCATTAGTTGTATATCATAAGGTGTGCTGAAACAAGAATCTAGACAAGAAGGTAGCTGGACAAGATTGAATTTTCCTAACTGCTTAACATCATGTTTTAGTTGTATCTTACAAACCCATTGTGGTTCTGGTGTCAATTATATGTTTGTCAGATCCATGCCAATGTTGTACATTAAAGGTCAGCCAAATCACTCTGTAATACAATTAACTGGAGTGATACTCTCAGTATGCAGATGATGACAATAAAATTGAAAAAAAACATGAATTTAAGTATTTGTGAAAAGCAACCAGATTGTGTTAGAATCTGACGGGGTAATTTTAACTTTGGGTGATAGTCTATAAAGGGCGATATCACAAGGCAGCTGTTGTACACTTCTCCCTATTTTCATTGCCATTGATAGTCCGATATCACCCATTTTACACTATCACCCAAAGTTTAAAATTACCCCTTTATTATCTGAATACATGTGGCATCTGATAGATTGGCCTGCTGTCTTGAATTACAGTTCAGTAATAAAACATGATTACAGAGGGAGACTGCTGAAATGAGATATTGTTTTCTCTAAATCTTCTTACTATGAATTACATTTTGTGCTGCCTCTAGTTACATGCCATTTCATGAGTTTCCTTTTTATCTTTGTTATTATATTTTAAAAGAATCTACAACACAAATCAACATGGCGACATGAATGACTGCAGTGCTGCATAAATTGCAATTACATTGGAATTTGAAGTGAAATAGATAGAAAGCTTTGAACTGCAATCTAATCAACACCAACAAAATTTCTGCAAGTTTTCTGAAGAATAAGTAGTTGAAAATTGTGCATACAATATTGGTCATATGAACAATTGCAGGACTATAAATAGAAGATGTCATGCATAATATACAGAGTATTTCATCCATCTGACTTGTTTACTTGTTTCTGGATTGAAAAATCCAGGTCTAATTCTGCTAAATTAAAGTTGCCTTGTTGTCAGCGGGTCTTTGTGGCTTTGTTGAAGTTTACTTGATGTCAAAACTCGGTTCATTATACACTTGATAAGACAAAACTGTTTGTATCTGTTGAAGATGTGTGTTACACATTATCAATAACGACTAATTAAATGCTTCACATGTTTGGATCCACAGTCTGTTGATCAATATTTACCATCACGTAAACTTAAAACAAACGTTTCTCTGATCAATCGATTCACTTACGTCGTGCTATAGATAGGGCAAGTGATTTGACACAGTGCAACAACTCACAACAAATCCCTTGAATTTAAACACTTAACCGTGAATTGTTGCCTGAGTCCTGGAATTTTGCATTAACTGTCCTGAGGCAGTGAAAGCGCAGGATCTGAGAAGTAACATGGCATTTATTGCAACAAATCACTTGCCCTAGTTACAAGTACTTAAATCCCATGGTGAGAGGCTTACAATAAAAGTTTTGTTTCGGATATTGTTCTGTATAAGTCTAGATTTTATTTGATGGAAACCTGTGTTAATTACTAAAAAAAAACGGGGGCTTAACCATAACAATGTAGCATTCACATTGAGCAAAAAATATAAAGCGCATGAATATGTACAAATTTACTACTTGGTTATTAACATTAAGCACGTGCTGAAGTACATTTGCTCACCTTTCGAGGCATGTTGCTGGTAATGCAGCTAACCCTTTGCACATTTTGCCAGCTGATACTTCTCCTCTGATTTATCAACTTTCAGCAAAGTAAAATCTCTCTAAACTTGAGCTATTTCTGCTGCTCGCTACCCAGCCGTGTAGATTATATACAGGCTCTCTCCCCACGAGTGACGCCGGCCTGTCAGCCAATTAAATCTTTCAGAAGTAATTATAGTCCAGGGAGCACGTGAATCCCTCACTGTAAAGAGGGGTCTGCAGACTCCAGCCTCCAGCAGTACGAATGGAAAGGTCACACAGTACTGCAAAGAAAAAAAATCATATCTGCCCTTTTAAAAATAACAGTCACAGATGTCCATAAGATTGTGTAAAGTGGAGCCATAAGTTGAGATCCATTCTTCGGATTTTGCTTTATCCAAACAGATCTTCAGCAGGAAGCCATTGTATTTAATGATCTGCGTACTGTGAATGTCCTTTGAAGTTTTTTAAATATGTTCTTGCATTTATAGTAATATTAAACAATGAGTTCTTGCATGCCTGTGATATAAAACTGGTGAAGGAATTTTCAAACACAAAAAAGACACACTAAAAACAGGCAACTTGTGATTGGTAGACAAAACTCGCTGATACTAAAGGAAATTGTAACTTGAAAATCATTTGTGAATTTTCACAGACAATGCTATCCTCAGAGCAGGTTGTTAGCTAGAGGCTGGGCCAGTATAGATAAGTAACATTATAAGATACAGAATGGAGATAGAAGTGATTGGAAGTGAGTTGCAGGTTGTTCAGCATTTAACATAGAACAAAACATTAAAGTTTTAAGTACAGACCTTGATCAGAACTACACAACAGTCATCCAGTAACATCTGGAGTTCGGAAGAGTATAGCAAAACAAAAGGAGGGATTTTTATTCCAAAGCTTTTCCAGTGGTTAAGTACACTGGATGATAGAATGTTTGTGGTTCTTTTCATTTTTTTTGGCTGAGAGGAATTTGAGGTCATAAACTAAAATTCTTTTAGTCTTTGTGTTGCAGAGATTTATGTATCAGTATAAAATGGCTACTTTACACCCTTTGTTTTAAAGCATTATTTTCCTGATAAATTGTTTTGCATTAGGGTGAGGGGGTACTCTTGTATATTTTGCTGTAATTCTTTTTTGGTGTACGAGTATCTCTACTTGTGTTCCAGCATTTAAATGTACCAGAAATGTGCCCGGGATTTGGTTTGCTGCAATTTAGTTGGACCAAATAACATTTAAATGAAATACGGGAGCTATATGGAACCACAGAATGACTTTCGATTCACACAACTCTAGTCTCTTAACAAGTGATCATTTCTATATCTTTTCAATTATTGTTTGTTTGTTCAGAAATGCTGCTATACTTTTACAGAATAATGTGATGGTTGTCTATATTCTGTGGTTAACAGCAATTGATTATAACAAAGCTTACTGTTATCTTTTAAACTGTGAGCACTAAAACTGTGGAATGACAATTAAATAGTATTTTTGAGTCTTATTTTAATTCCTCAAGGTTTCATTGCAATTATATAATGCAGCTAATTTTTATACTTTTAAGAAGAAAAGGTATGTAGTAAATGTGATTCCCATTTGGGTTGGCTGGCCAGTAGCACCAGATTGAGTAGGTGTGTTTTGAAAAAAAGCCACAATGTAGCTTCTATCTTGAGATGAAACACTTTGTTCTGTAACCCTCTTGTGTAATCAGAAAGCCCACGATAGCTGTTGAAAAAAGCCTCGAATCCCCACATGATTAAGAGCAGACAATGTGAGTCGAGGCCTGGGTTTAAACTCATGACCTCCTGGCTGGGCGTCCAGCTGTCTGCCACAGAAATTGCCAGGCCACCCAACAGTTATGATCTGTCTTAAAATTGTAATTGTGCTGGGGATGAGATTTGAACGTTTAAATGCAGCGACGCCCTGTTGCAGGAATGTCCTGTTTTCCCAAGAAAAACGGTCCTAGAAACAGGAAGTTCTTCCAAAGGGATTTTGCTGTCACAAGAGTATTGGGTCTTCACAACTGAATCGAACATACTTTAAAAGTAGCATTACGTTAATGAGGATTATGGAGGAGAATTTGAAAGTCATTGCGCCTGTTTTTTGGGTGTTGAATCGTTAATGGGGGAGGAGGGGATGAATTTTAGGTTGCAGCCACCCACACCCAATCTCCTCCAGAAGTGCGCCGGCCAAATCAGAAGCCAGCGACTGCTAGATGCGCAGGGCGCCTGCCCGAAGCAGCCGGTAGGAACCTTGCATAAGCAAATCGGGGTTCTAATGCTGGTTGTGGAACCCCGAGCTTCCTCAGTCAGCAAATGGGCAGAGCTTGCATCACGAGTGTTCCGTCCAGTTGTTCTGGGTCTTCAGTGGCCAAGCCAGGAATCCTTAAAGGGACCACTGCAAGCCGCTCAAAAAAGGGGAGGAAGATTTTTATTACTTTCATTTCTGTGGTGCCAGGAGGAGTACTTCTGCTCTTCCTGGCTCCACAAAAATACTGCCGGCCCCCGCTGGCCTGCGCCCGCCTCTTTCTGCTTCGCCTACCCCCATTTCCCCCCTCCCCCAAGAACTATCCGTGGGCCGACTCGATGTTGGAGCCGGCCAAACTTCTGACGGTTCTGACCGACGAGCTGCAGCGGGACGCCCGATTAGCATAGCAGCCCACCAGTTTAATGTAAATGCAGCCCGAAGCCCCAGGCTGACATCTTCGGGTGCTTGTTGGGATCGTGCTGCCCATATCGCATCGGAGACCGGCCCGAGTTGAATTTTTCCCCCATACATATAATATCATTAGAACTAAAGTACTTTTTCTTAAGTCACCGTGCTACACATACGGTATGACTGATTTTGCTGGACAAAGCATGCAGAATGCAGAAGTATAATTACCAAAATAAAGGTAAGTGCACATATGAATAAGTAGCAGTCAGAAAATACATTCCACATTCATTGCAATGGCTGCTAATTATAACACACTTTGTTATAAGAGTATTGCAACTGGACCCCTCAGTTCCTTGTCTTGTGCAGGGGTGTCCAGATATCTTTGTCTTCGTGGCCTGAATAGATGTGCATCATGAAACCTCGGAGCCATGTGTAAAGTTTAAATCCACCAGCTCATTAATTTGCAGGTGTCTCAAGTGGCTGATACCAACAGATTTTAGTGTTCCCATTCAAGATTTTTCCACCAATAAGGCAAGAGCACTAAGAACACTTGGATGGAAATCTTGCACTCTTGTGCAAAGCTCTGTGCTCTTGTGCAAAGCTTTGCACCAGGAGTGCCAAATTATAAAATCTGCCCCATTATGTCCACGATTCATGGTGACCTAATGGGGGGTGGGGGGGGAGGGGATGTTTTTTCTAAATTCATTCTACACATTGAAGTTGGTCTCAATCCTCCAAGTATCAGTTTAGCCCAGTGATAGCACACTCACTTCTGAGTCATACTCCAGATCCCATGGCACTATTTTGAAGAAGAGCAAGAAAGTTCTTCCAGGTGTCTTGGTCAATATTTATCCCTCAATCAGCACCTCCAAAAATAGATTAATTGGTTATTTATCACATTGCTGTTTGTGGGATCTTGCTGTGCACAAATTGGCTGCCTCATTTCCTACATTACAATAGTGACTACACTTCAAAAAGTACTTCATTGGCTGTAAAGCACTTTGTGGCAACTCGAGATCGTACAAGTTGCTGTATAAATGTAAGTCTTTCTTTCTTATTGGTGTCATGATTTGACTTCAAACTTACCAAGTCTTGTATTTTGGGACTTCAAAAGCCCCTGTGTACCCCCTGTACCTTACTATAACATGCTTTCAGATGCTTTCTTTGAGGGTGTAACAAAGGTGCTTGTTAGGAGTAAGGCAGTGGATGTGGTGTATTTGGATTTCAGTAAGGCCTTTGATACCGTTCTTCTGGGACACCTGGTACTGAAAATAAAGAAAGCAGGAATCAGTGGAAATATTTTACAATGGATATGTAATTGGTTGACCGATAGAACCCAGAGAGTGGTGGTACAGGGATTGTCATCAGCCTGGGAGAATGTTACCAGTGGGGACCCATTTTGGGTCTGTTTTGGGACCTCTTTTGTTTAACATCTTTATAAATGATCTGGTGCAAGGCGTCACAGGCACAATGGCTAAATTTGCAGATGATACAAAGCTGTTGAAGGTGGTGGACTCCAAAGCTGAACAGGATAAGCTACAGGAGGATTTGAATATACTTGGGAATTGGGCAGACTGGTGGCAGATGAAATGCAATACAGAGAAATGCAAAGTGCTTTACCTGGGGACAAAAAATCCAGGAAGGGACTATTAGTTAAATGAAAATAAAATAATGCGCATTGGGAATTGAAATAGATCTGGGGGTCACGGCTGACAATAAATTAAAACTATTGTAACAATGCTCAGTGGCAGTGAGTAAAGCAACTCAAATGTTGGAATGTATTAAAAAGTCAATATTGAGCAAAACAGTGAGGTAATCCTGCCACTTTATAAATCATTGGTGTGACCGTATTTAGAATACTGCGTACAGTTCTGGTAGCCCCGGTACTAAAAAGGATATCGCAGCTATTGAAAGGATACAGAAGAGAGCAACCATAATGAATGAGCAGATGGAGGGATTGGATTGTGAGGGGTGATTATGTAAATTGGACATGTTCTCACTGGATAAGAGAAGGTTGTGAAGTAATATCATTGTTGTTTTTAGGATTCTAACGAACCTAGAATAAGTAGAGCAAGACAAGCTATTTCACCTTGTCCAGAACAGAATCAGAGGACACGGCCTGTGCTTGAAGGAGGGCAAATTCAAAACTAATCTGCGGAATCATTGGCCCTGATATTTTCGGGGAGGTGGGGAGTGAGCGGGGGCGGGTGTCGGCGGCAGGGAAACCTGGAAATACCGGGAAGGCGGAGGCCCTGCCGAATTTAACGGCAGGACTGCATTAGAATTTTTTTACTCCGTTCCCCGCCCAGCAGCGGCCGGATTGAGAGGCTGCGTGCTGCTGGCCAGGCAGGAGATCGAGGGTCGGTGGGAGTGGCGAGAGGGATAGGAGCGCGGCAGCGAGGAGAGCAGGGGTGGGGTGGGGGGAGACATCACCTGAATATTGCGGGGGGACGTTGTCTGTTCGCCGGGAGGGAGGCAGATCATGGTAGGTTTGCTTGGGGGCCCGGGGGGAAGCACTCCTGCTTGGAAATCCGGCCTGCAGCCGTTAAATTTAAATGGCTGCCAAAAACTGAGGAACACGGCCTCATTAACAAGTTGTAATGGCTGATCCGCCTCTCCAGAGCAGGTTACCGGGCCGCCCCTGCCCGCCCCCCAGCCCGCCCCGGTTAAACCGGAAGTAGGCGCGTTCGTGGCAGGTTGGGATCAGGTTTCACATTTTTAGCAATTTAACCCCCGCCCCACCACTGCCCCGCCTATCGTCTGTAGTGGGGGAGGGGGGCAGAGGGTTTAAAGTGCCCCCATTATTTCGGTGAGTGAGTAGTCAATCTATGGAACTGGTTCCTGAGGGAGACGGTGGAAACAGATTGTATTGATTCATTCAAATGCAAATTAGATAGATTTCTTTCAGAAAATAACATTCTGGGATACAGTAAATGGGTAATTTGTGACATGACATGTGGTAAGTGTAGTGTGCCTGGGAGGATCAGATGATTTTGGACCTATGGTTCCCAAAGCTCTCCACCACGAGGGTAATTGATAGAGATTGATTGTTATGATTAGTCAACAACTCCATTATCATTGTAACATGCGACTACCAGGATGGTGGAAGGTGAACTAGACGGACCTTGGGCTTTGTTTGTCCAGGAATTCCTTTGTTCCTATGATTGTGCCATAAAAAGAGTGTTTTGGCATATATCATAATCAAAATTATTAGTAACAAGGCAGTACAGTAACAATTGTATTAATAAGTCATGGAAAGATGCTTCTCAGTGCCAAAAATCCATGGAATGTTCATGAAAGTAAATTATTCAGTAAAACTGTGCTTATATAGTTTCAACATAAGAACATAAAATATAGGAGATGGAGTAGGCTATACGGCCCCTCGAGCCTGCTCTGCCATTCAATAAGATCATGGCTGATCTAAGTGACAAGCTTGATGGGATTTCCTTATAAACATGATCACGTTAGTGAGCTCGAGTATACTTTGTTTCCCACCTTCGATCCAATAGCTGCCTCACTTAAGCAATCATTTCAGTCTACAGAGCATCGGATAAATATGGGTTCTTCTTGGCTCAGAGAGGATGGAAATAATACTGATTACAAACCAAAAGACTTCCAGTGAGACTAATTATTTTTAAAATAACTGGTTAATGGAACCAAATGCATTGCTGTCATTCTGCTTCTTCAGGCTTATTTCCTTCTAATTCCTTTAATCACAGAAGAAAATAATTAGAAAATGTAAAATGTGTTGGGGAAAAGATAAAGGTTCTTTTCGAAAATCTAAGGAACCTTTGCAAGAATATTAAGCCTTATATTACTATGGATGATTTTCTTCGTCCCACCATTGGCGGCCGTGCCTACAGCTACTTTGGCCCCAAGTTCTGGAATTCCTTCCCTAAACCTCTCTGCTTCTCTACCTCTCTCTCCTCCTTTAAGATGCTCCGAAAAACCTACCTCTTTGACCAAGCTTTTGGTCACCTGTCCTAATATCTCCTTATGTGGCTCGGTGTCAAATTTTGTTTGATGAAGCTCCTGTGAAGCACTTACGTTAAAGGAGCTATATAAATGCAAGCTGTTGTTGATGTTGTGAGTAATTCTCCAAGTGCTCATTAGTGATTTGGAGGAAATCCAATTAACTGAGTTTCAAATTAATTGGATACTGAGCAGTGCATCAGTATCCATTAATTAGGTTAATTCTGAATGCTCAAAAAGTCTTAAGGATTTACTTGTCGAGTGCTCAGGGAATCAAGAAGTTTTATTTGGAGTTCTCCAAGGATGCCCCATTGAGCATCCAACAAAAGAGTAATGTGCAGGGTAAATTTTCCATTTGGGTATTCCCGGCACAGATTCTCTTCAACCAGGAACGCATATCAGGAAACCGTAAGTGCGCAGGCCAAGATTTTCCGTCTATTAAAATGAGGAATCAGGAGGCTGCTGTACACAATTTTCCAATATACACTCCGGGGGCTGTGACGTTCTGCGCTGGGAGTGCACAGGCGCAACATTTAATCTTAAATGTTCAAGAGTTTAATTTTTTTTTCAGCAATAAGCTATGTACAATTTTATATGATTGAAATTCTTGTCAGGCTTTTGGTATGTCTTAAAGGATTCAGTATTTTAAAATCTTCCAGCAATTTTGATCAGCAAATTGTATTTTTTCTAGCAAACAAATAAAGAATACTGATTGTATAAAACATTTTCTTACCAGTTTTTTGGTTTGGTACTTTTCAGAAATTATTACTTTGCTCTCATGGGCAAAGGGAGAAAGTAAAATTCCTTCTGTTGGTAATTTTAGTAAAAAGTCAGTATGAGTACAATATAGAATGTGGTTTCCCATTGAGTCCTCACACCAACATTTTGCACCATAATGAGTAAAAACAGGAATATCCCCATCCTATAACGTATTACTGGTTATGGGGCTCTTCAAGCATCAGGGGCACCATTTGCTGGTGTGAGACTCAGATATCAAATAGCACAGCCAGAATTGTACCCTTGTATTGAGCCAGAATTGGACCTGCCCATACATCCAAGTTACCAATGGACAGTTGACATTGCAATTGGACACTGTAGAAAATATCAAGGGCTCGATTTTAGGATGGCCGAGCGGGTGCATTCGTGGCGGGAGGGCTCCGAAAATTCGAGATTCCTGGAGCGGGTCCGGAGCCCGGCTCCAACCCACCCACTTCCAGGTTCCCCAGTGACGCGCTTAAATGCGCACGCAGCCCCCGCATGCGGGACCCCCACCGGCAATTAAAGCTGGCGGGATCCCAATTAAACCAATTTTTGTGATACTTCAGGTCATTAGCAGACCTGATTTGGAGGATATTTTAGGAGAGGTGGGATTTTCATCCAAATTGAGCGTGTTTCCCGTACTGGGGGAAACACTCCAAGTTGAAATGAATGTGGTGCAGCCACCAGCCTGTGGCAGCTCCAAAGGTCCATTTGACAGGTGGCGGGGGGAGACCCTCACTCATTGCAGGAGGCCACTCTGTCACTTGGGACAAAGTTTGGCCTGCACCACCCACCTCCTAACACAAAAAATCACGAACTTGCAACCTCAACTCCAGTGTGCAGACACATTTACCTACCTTGTGGACCCCCTCAAAAGTACATCTTCCAGATGGGGGCAGCCATAGTTGCAGTCATGACCTCCTTGGAGGATGAACAGCATCACCAGCCTCGCCATCCACGCCGTCCACCTCTGACACGTGGAGCTCCACAACACAATGCTGTGACACATCCACCTGCACAGCAGGAGGGAGGGCAACCGCAGAAAGAGATGCGTCGCAGAAGGCACTACCCTCGCCACAGGGTCTACAGACCAAGGCTCAGCTTCCTGGACCTCTCTGAGGAGCAGTGCACACTGAGGCTCAGAGTCACTCGACATGTAGACATGGACATCTGCAGCCTCCTTCATGCCCCCGGCCAGCCCGAGCACCATCTTCTTACCTGTCGCTGTCAAAGTCACCACTGCCCTCGACAACTTCTCCTCTGCATCCTTCCAGGGTGCCACCGGGGACATCGCCGGCGTCTCTCAGTCGTCTGCACAAAAGAACCTTGCAAATACACCTGCACCCACTCTGCAGTGACACAATGGGTGGCATCAGGTGTGGATCTTCATGGTGATCCTCAGGAAAGGGAATTATTGCACAAACCAGACAAGATTTGCAAAGACGTGGCAGTAGTGGTGCAAAACAAACGAAAGTAAATCAAAAACATGACATTTTGTCTTCCACCCTTGTGCATCCCCTTTGTGCTCACAAAACCTTCACCTTACATTTACGGGAACCCCTACGTGGTGCTACCCCTGTGGCTTCAGCAGAGGTAGTGGCAGGTTGCTCTTGTCCATGCCCTGACCGATGAGATGCTTTGCGCGGACGCCCTCTGGGCTTTGGTGCCCGTGAGGGCCCCTCCTAAGACTGCTCCACCTGCACCTGTGCAGGGGCAGACTCGGCCACCTGGAGAGGGGGCAGCATTGCGGGTACTGATTGAGAGGGGGGCAACGGGTGAGACGTGGGAGCGCTTTGAGCGGCGTCCCCACTTCCATGTCCCCTTTCACCATCATCCCTCTCCTGGCCCAGGCCCACATCACTCCTTCCATTCTGCTGGATGACAGTTTGGAGGACTTGTGTGAATCCTTGGAAGACCAGTTGGAATGTATCTATAAGCCTGTTTAAGGAAGCAGAATGTTGCTCACCCTGAATCCGAATGGCCGTTGTCAGGGCCTGAATGGACTCATTGTTGAGCCGTGCTTGAAGCTTGATGGAGGCTAGCCTTTCCTCCATCGCAGACATTCCCGCACCTACCTGCGACACTATCTCAGAGATGCCTTCACGTCCCTGTGACACTATCTCGGAGATACCCTCCTGTACCTGTGCCACCATTCCACTCATGCAGGCGTTGGACTCCTCCATCCTCTGCGCGATTGTGGAGAGTGCGCGTGGCAAATGTTCCATTACCTCGGCAATGTGCGGCTGGCCCTCGATGACTCTTCTTTTCATGGCTGGCCCCCAGGGTTCAGCATCTGTGTCCAGCTGAGCAGAGCCTGGAGAAGAGTGCTCCCACCGACGCGGACTTTCCACGGCTGCTCCTGCCACCAGGGTCTGCTCGTGCTCACATGTGCGTGATAACTCACCATGTGCAAGCCCAACTAAGTGAGGATGGGGACCCACCGAGGTGTGTGTATCTGCACTGCTGGCTCAGATGTGACGATGCACCCTCAGAGGCCGGCAGGTCCTCTGAGGAATCGCCATCCGCAGTCATGGCACTCGCAGATGGCCCTGCAAGAGAACAGAAAGCAATATTAAGCATGTCGGCAGATGTTGAAGTGCTGCAGATGCCAAGTGATGTTAAGATCATTCACTATCATGAGTGCTGAGTGTTAGATTTCTGCCACCAGCCGCTTGTGCACTCCCAGTCTCGGCGTTCGCCTTGGACAGGCACTCCAGCGTCCGGCTTATTTCCAATGCCTGCTGCTCTGTGTCTGTTAAGACCACCTGGTGTGGCGGGCCCCCTCCAGTCCTTGCCCTCTCCCGGGCATTCTGGCATCTCTTCTTCTATCAAGGCAAAACACAGAGGAGTGATTGAGTGATTGTTGCATGGTGACCCGCTGCATGCATTGGTGTGGATGGGGGTGAGCGTGAGGGAGATGCATGGGAGGGTGCGTGTGAGACATAGCTATGAGATTGTATGAGGATTGGGTTGCGTGGTAGTGTTCGAACGGGAACTGGGGCGGTGAGTAAGTGCAGGCAAGGTGAGGATGATGGTTGAGTGGATGCGAGGAGTGATGCGAGAGTGTTGTGGTGGCAGTGCAGAAGGAGTTGTGTGGTGGTGGAGGTGATGTGGAAGATGGAGTGTGGGAGAATGCGTAAATATACTCACTTTGGCTGACCTGGTTAGGTCATTAAAGCTCTTCCTGCACTGGACCCAGGTTCTGGACACATTGCCGCTGCTGCTGCTGCTGACCTCCTCGGCCACCTCCAGCCAGTCCTTCTTGGTGGCGGAGGGAGGCCACCTCCTCCAATCAGATGGGAACAGAATTTCCCTCCTCCTCCTCACCCCATCGAGCAGCACCTGGAGTGAGGAGTCTGAGAACCTTGGAGCAGCCTTTCCTCTGGCCTGCTCCATGCTCCATAAATGGTTCTTTGCTGCAGGAGGAGCATTGGAGGACTGCCCCTTTAAATAGGGCTCCTCCTGCTGACAGCCTGTGATGCGGGTGCGCAGTGCGCCCGCTGCGCAGGTCTGGAACGGGAAACCTGGAAGGACGTGTAAGTACCTTCAATTAGGCTGCGATCGCATGCGGAGCACTCCAAATTCACTGGGCGCGTTACCCACACGCCCAGTCGACCCCCCGCTGCCAACCCGCCTCCCTCCTAATATCGGGCCCCAAGTATCCAAGATGAGCCCTATGCCAATATATAATGAGAATAAAAGCTGGTTCTGGATCTCATCTGCTTATTAGCAGCAGCACATTTTGTAAATACCATCTCCTGTCTCAATTGCATAGGAGGAGAACACCATTGCTGAATTAATATTTTCTCCCCTTTAAATCTCTAAATCCTTTGAAAACTGGATATGGCAGTCCGAATTGACTTGTCCTTTCAGAATCCTTGATGTAATCCATGTTCTGAATGAATAATCTCTTAGAAAAGGAACATGCAGCTTCCCTGGTGATGGCATGACTCAGTTATTTTCAAATGCTAGCATTAGCAGTGCTTAAATCAAAATGGAGGATTGGTTACAGGTCGATAAGAGAACGCAGCTGACCAGTCAGTACGAGGATAACATAAATGGAGTAATGGATACCTGGAAGCAATTAAAAGCCAGTAAATGGTTCAGATGACATCGTAACCTGCAAGGGCAAAATCAGAGCACTTTTTAAACTTTTATCTGAGCCCAAGTATGTTATGACAGCCTTGAAATCAGCCCCACCTTTCTGTTACGTTTTAATACTGTAGAGATTGTGAGTGTAGCTTATGGTCAGTTTTGCAACCAGTGGGGCTTGTTACTATGGAAGCCAGCAGCCCTTCTGTTCCATGTAGTGATGTGATATTGAGGTCCATTTTGAAGGATTGCTGATTGTGATCACTGCGAGTTTATCTGATGATTGAAAAATAACAGTCAGTAGTTGTCATTATATTTAATTGCCCTTGATAATGTTTATTACATGAGTGGAAAGCAGATTTCCTGGGTTTGAGAAGGTAGTCCTTTCACTGTCTCATCACACACATTTATGTAGGTGCACGGGACCCTCAGGACTGCACAGTCAACTGTGAGAGAACTCCCTTCATCTAACTAATATCATACCATTACATCTTTATGGTGTATAACTATCTTTTAGCATTTATTATTGTCTTTTCCACAAGTTTGAATGAAAGAATTCAAAATGTTTACTTTCATATTAGTACTAACAAATCACGTTCACTTTATTACAAGCAAATTATACTAAAAGTTAAATTAAACTGATCGAGTGAGCCAATGCTTGGTTACTCACGTAACAATGTGGGTTTGAAAACTGCTGTGTGACTCCTTCTTCTGCTATTTTAGCGAAGGCATTAATTTATTATTTTAAACAAGTAAACATTTTCCCCAAAATAGTACAAAGAGAGATGTTATACAGTCACGTTAACACATTTATTACCAATATTAAATAGTGTAATTTCAACTCATCTGAGTAGTAACAGTTACTGCTGAAAATCTTAATGGTTAGAGTTATAATACATCATGTAGTTAACTTTCAAAAGATTTTCAGAATTTGCAGTTTGAATGACTCAATGTTTACATATGTACGTGGTGTACTTTTGCCTGTTATTCTCAGTTGTCCTAATAATCTCTCTGATGTTCCTCGCAGGAAGTGTTTACTATGCTGTGTGCCACAACATTTTTAATTCCAGTGGGATTTGTTCTGAGAAATATGAATTTTAAAGTTCTTTTGCAGCTGAACTAGCTGAGTATGTTTATATCTTTAGAGAAGGACTCTGACGATCTTCATTTTCAAAAATCAAATCATTACATCGAAATATTAGTAACCTTTGTTTTCTGCCTGTTTCTATTTTTAATTGTGCTTGTGATACCAAGAGGGAAGAGTGTCTCTGTGTGCAATGTGTGGCAAAACCGTGAACCCAAAGCAAGTTTACAATTTTGCTACACGTGGGCAGAGAGGAAATCGTTCCCACATTGGGGAAATTGGCTTGAAGGAGTTACTGAGCTCAGCAGTGTGAGGTAGGGTTCCCAATTCTGGTTGGACATATTCCTGGAGGCTTCATCACATGACCTCCCACCTTCAACCACCTGTAGGGGGTGGTGGTGTGTGTCAGCTTCACCTCTGACTTCTGAACGGTTCGAATCGCTCCCACTCCCTGGGTTCTCGACCTTGGACTTATTTGGGGGTTGTGACAAAAGTGCAGCAGACAACTGGTTTTGGTGCAAGAAACTTTGATCTTTATTCAGGAGAGGAAATACAACACAACAATCTTAACACTCTAATAAAATGGGGAACACTTCGGTACACACGAGGGAAATTACAGTCGAAAGATACCTCACCCCTCCCAATCCCACTTTACTAGCTAAGTTGGACTCTAAAGGACCAGAGATAATGCTCTCCAAATGAATCCTTGACAGTTGAGCTGGTTCGCAATTTCGGGGTTCGCTGTATGTGTTGGTTGGTGTTTGCCGTACCCCGGACACGGTAGAGGACTTCAACTCCGTAGCTGGTCAGTCTTTGCGAGTCTGCTGATACGGTAGGGTGCGTCTTGGATCTATCGGGTGAGTACCCACTTTTCTTCGTAAAGTGATAGGATTTAGAGTCTTTTGAGTAGAAAACTCACCCAGGGGTAAGTCAGGAATAGATTGTAGAGTGGAAACTTTGCGGATCTTCGGTTTTCTCCCGAGTTGGTTTTCTTTGGTCGCGGTGGCTCAATATTACCCAGTTGGTTGGTGGTAATATTCGGTTTGTTGTTTCGTAAGGCCCTTGTTGCCGCGAGGTGTCTGATGGTCACTGGGGCTGTTGCTCTGGTTTCTTCTTGTGTGTCGGCCTGCTTCTAGAGCTGCTGACCTTCTCTGTTGAACTTCTTTCTGTTGCCCCCTTGCTTTGTTGAACTGTTGCCTCCCGAGCTGTCGAACTGCTGGCTGAACTGAACTTCTTGAGAAAATCGGCCTTCAATTATACTAATTGAAGCCTCCTTATCTGCGCGCCAAATCTGACCCAGTTTATTGTAAGATTTTGGCTGGCTCGTTAAGAGTAACTTTTTAATGAAATGTGTGAAGTGGTTTCGGGATGGTTTCATGAGTTGTTGAGCTCTTGCTTAATTGTAGTCATTGGCTCAGGTTTCGAGTTTCCTGACTGGGCCTGAGATTTCTATGGAGTGGGCTGATTGGATTTGTTTTATGCATGTTTTGGATGGGTCCTGTAATTTGGGTGGGGATTGCTCTTCCGTGGGTCTATTGTCTGAATGTAAATGTCTGGTAGGGGCTGAGTGAGGTCACACAGTTCCCCAGACAGTTTGATTAACTCCAATACTCAAACCGTCTATTACAGAGGTTGATCCCAACTCCTGTTGCAGCCTTTTGTTTCCTTTACAAGCCCAAACATGCCTTTTTAAAATACCAAATCTTGGTTTTTGACCTTGAATCACCCTCTGTTAGGCCCAATATTTCATCACCCTGAAATGGTTAGAAAAGAGTCCAAAGTCCTTTTCATTAGGGTTTTTCTCCGAGTTTTGGGGGATCTGTGAATTTTGAGAATCTTACCCACCCCGCCCAGTCAAACAGCCTTTCCCCCCATCTCCAACTAATTTTATAACTAATAAATGAAAATGTTAAAAGAAAATGGAAAACACAGAACATTTTTTAATGCCCCTATGATTTTTCTTCTGGGTTGCTCATAACAATGTCCAGGCCATTAGTTTTTAATTCCTGGAGACTCCAGGGGACAATCCTGGAGGGTTGGCAACCCTAGCGTGAGGGAACTGAATTAACAGTTGCTTTATTGTTTCAGCTCTTTGTGATATTCCAGCTCCCCTGTATTGTCAGGTTCAGATACTCCTCCAACATTAGTGTTCAGGCCCTGAACGTACTTGTCGTTTTTGGCATTATCTTGGCGATGGAATGGTTCAATGCCATTTTCAGGCCTCCGAATTGGAGTGGGAGCCGTTTCTGCCCTAAACCCAATGCGCTGCAGTTTGTGTTGCTTGTTTTGGCCTTCCCACAATCCACTTACTGAGTCCCCATAGAGCTAATTTAAATTTATTTAAATGAGACCAGCGGCGTAGCCGTGCTCCCAGAAGAAAGGCTCGCAGTGCACCAGGCATAAATTAGAGCAAGATAAATGAGAACTTGCAGAAACTTTGACAACTGATTACTGGAGCTAGTAAAGAGCCTTTGGAGTGTCTTTTTTGGCTTTTCAACGAGACAACACTGGGCTGGACTGGCTTCTGGTCAGCCTGAGGGACTTTGAGACCTCTGGGATATTTTGGGCTCCACCAATGTTTGCCACTGTACGGCAGTGTAGTGGTTATGCTACTGGCCTCGTAATCCAGAGACCTGGGGCATGCTGGCGGGAGGAGAGTGGCGAGGGGGAGGATTTGCAGGTGCGAAACCTGGAAGGGAAGGAGGCAGATCGCGACCTTAATGAGGCCAATCGAAGCCTCTCCTGAGTTTCGTGCCCCGCAGAAAGGAACTACACAACTGAGATTGGTGGCGGGGTGGGGCGGAGAAAGAGAGAGAGAGACCTCATCGGCCATTGGGAGAGACATGGGGTGGGGGGAGACAAAGATCGGGGTGGGGGAGACATCGGACATCGGGGTGGGGGGAGACATTGGACGTCGGTGGTGGGGGGAGACATAGGACATCGGACATCAGAGAGACATCGGGGGGGGGAGACATTGGACAACGGTTGGGGGGAGACTTTGGACATCGGAGAGACATTGGACATTGGAGGCGGGGGGAGACATTGGACATGGGGGGGTGGGGAGTGACATCGGTTTTAAGGTATGTTTATTTTTTTTTTACAATGGGAAATTTAATTTTATTAGTCTATTTTTCATTGATCTGGCCCTTCCTGCCTGGTTTTACCAGGCGTGAATCGGAAGCCGTGGGAAAGCCGCCCAGGCATGGTTAAAATCTTTTTAAGTGTCCAATATACCAAAAATAAACTACCTTAAGTACCTCAGTGAGATACTTTTGATCCTTTAATTATCGGCCTGCCGGATTTAATTGCTGGCAGGACTTCAGGCTTCCTGATCCGCTCGCGCACCCAGATGTGTCTGGGTTGGAACCGGGATTCCCCCCCGCTCCATAAAAATGTGATTTTGTTTGCCCCCCCGCCCCGAACCCACCCGGACTTGGCAATTAAAATCCTGCCCCTGGACTTATTATCCAGAGAATGTGAGTTCAAATCTAATCATGGCAGTTTGGGAATTTGAGTTTAGTTAAAAAATCTGGAAATGAAAAAGCTGGTATCAGTAAAAGAATGATAAAACCATCAGATTGTTGTAAAAACCCAACTGCTTCATCAGTGGCCTTTTGAGAAGGAAATATTTTGTCCCACACCAACGAGGTTGACTCTTAACTCCCCACTGAAGTGGCCCAGCAAACCACTCAGTTGTATTAAACTACTACAAATGACTGCTGTGGTTCAAGAAGGCAGCCCACCACCACCTTCTCAGGACAACCAGGGATGAGCAATAAATGCTGGCCTCGCCAGCGACGCCCACATCCTGAAAATGAATTTAAAAAACTATTCCCCTTCAAAGCTTCCATTTACTTGTAGTTTACTTTCTCCGATATGACTAAATGAATATTGGGCATGCCTACAGCTGTAGTTACAAGCCCATGTCCCATTGCACTTTCAGTGTACTTACTTGTTTTCACATGTTATTCAGGGCTGTTTTTGAAACATTAGCTTTCTTGGTGCCGTGGCAGCCTTTCTGAAACTGGCCAGTTTTTGCTAATTTTCTAGGTAGCTGTGTATGAGAAAAAAAAAATCAAGCAGTAACTTTCAAGTTAATTGCAAATCCAGGCCAAGGAGATTATTATACGCCTGTCATTTTGCATCTTTCCTTGTAGGTTTCCTGCTCCCATTCATCTTAGTGTACAAATTCTAGCTTATTACATAAAACAGAGGGCAGCTGTGAAACAAATTTAAATATCAAAATAATAAGCATTTAAATGAAAACAACATTTTATTTCCATCACAAGTTAGAACATTAAGCTAACCGAAGGCCTGATTAGTGTACTTTGATGTTTCCTGTTCCTCAATAATTTATGATCTAATTATGACCATGGAATTTTTCCTTATCTTGGTAATGTGCCATATGTGTGCATTTAGCAAAGGCATTTGAGCTTTGTCTATGCCGCTTTTACAAAATGAAAATTAATTCAGGCAGCCTTTCGATTGACCAAGAGCCAGAGTGTAGCATCTAGTTAGACATTCCTCTGTTTGGTCTGAAGCATAAAAAAAGTACCCCATATCAGAGACATCTGCAGCTACAGTTTGAAATTACAGTATGTCTTGCGTGTTGTAATAGCAGTAAACATATTGGAGTGTAATTTGTGCCAAATTGTTCACATCTTTTCTACATTCTAGTAATGTGGCATGCATGAGAATTGCCAACCAAACAAAAAGCCCAAGCTGTCCAAAGAGGTTCTTTTGTGAACAAATAAAACTATCAGAAACAGCAGCACTGTTACCTGTGCATGCACGCATATACACACACACGCACACACATGCACACATATGTCCTGAGGTCTTGAAAGGCGCGATATAAATGCAAGTCTTTCTTTCTTGTACGTGATCAGTTGCCTTTTTAACTTTTAGAAACAGTAATTGTTTTCATGGTATGTTAAAGTTATAAAGATCGTAGATGAAAAAAAGAACTTAAGCAGGTCATTAATAATGCTATCATCATGGATGATTGTACTCATTCTACAAGACAAATTTGCTACACTATGCTTGTTCCCAGAACTAAAGCATAAAAACATTTTAGTAGAGCTTAAAACAAAGCCAGTAACTATGCTATTAAATGTATATCTTTGGAGCATGGGATGATGCTAAGAACAACCCCACAACATGTTGGTAATGTCCTCGCTTGTACAGAAATAAAAAGAGCATCTGTAGATTGGAGACAGACTCCATCTGATCAAGTAGAACCAGAGAGTTTATTAAGCAGTCAGTCAAATTGATTGATTGATAGCTCTTCAGCCCAATGCCTTTTGGTTTGGGATACTTATGTCGACTTTTCACAAATTTTTAGTTTAATTTGTTCTGTTTCTGAAATTGGCACTAGTTATTCTGTGCAAGATCACAGTGTTACAGTTCAGGCTTTCCCCCAATACTTTTATTTCATGGTAATAACAAAAAGGCAGTTTCTATAAGCAGACCAAGTCTCCTATGAACTGAAGCCTGCATTCTTGGGTGGGGTAGTGTGTCAAAGGACTCACAAGTACCTTAAACGACGTTTGTAATTTGAGAGAGAGCCCATGTGGGATGCCCCACATGACTACTCTGAAAGGTGGTAAATACTATATTATCCAACTGTTATGTTCAAGCCAAAACTAATAGTCACATTTATTTCCAAGTAAGATAACTACATGGAAGCAGACAAACACAATAATACACTGGTGGTACTTAGTAAACAATAAAGATAAACTTAGTCTACAGGAGATTAGAATATCTTCATCTTCAACATTTGTCTTACATAGTCCAATAATCTGTAACACTTTTGGATAAAAATGTCTTCCCTAGGCTTCCCAGTATGATGGTTACACATGGGTGAAGCGATATCCCAACCCACTGCATGGTTTCCAAGTGTCAATTCCAGAAATGGAACTAAAGATTTGAGGAATGTCTGCAGTATATATCCCAAACCAAATGGTCTCTGAATGAAGAGCTGTCAATCAATCAAGCTTAAATACACAATGGAGTCCATTCTAGGCTTGAGCACAAGTAGGATTTTTGAACTTTTGGAAAGGCATTGTTGGGTAAATGTTTATGCCTTGGCCAAACCTTCCAAATCTATCAATGCTTTGATCAAGCAATAGTATGATTAACATGTAGCACTAAGTTTTTGCATCCTGGATCATCTCCAGATCAAGGAACATGCCCATGTTCTTCCAGACAGTTGGGTTCCAGTCTCTATTTTGTAATTTAGTGAGGAGAGATAACTTTCATCTTTATTTATTTCTAAAACACATTTACCCTGTATATCTGTTGACGGAGAAAGAAAGATATGATGCAGAAGTTCTCCATATCTATATCTATATAAAAAAGGCTTTTAACACACAGGGTTATCCAAACCTAAGTCAAAGACTGAAAAGAAAGCAGTTAGGTTAATAATTGCAAATCATTTTCAACTTTACAGTGAATAGAAACCTAGTAATTACTGCCAGTGACATTATTGTACAAATGGTTAGAGCACTGCGATTACATTTTCTCTGCTATTTTAACAGATGCATTAAAATAAAACAAGGAGATTTGATGTGAGTGCTTTGATTAAGCATTTGATAAAATTGCTGACAGTAGTTCCATGGGGCATTTTTGGAATTTTGTGTCACCTTGCCGTTGTTGAAATTGACATTCATTTTAGGCTTAAGGATCTTACTTTGAGCTTCTGGTTCCAGTATTGATTTTGAACTCCATCTTTCAGATCTCCAGCGTTTAACTCTGGTTCCAATTCCATAACTCACCTTCTGCAGTGAAGTTTAAAGCTTTCTCGGTTGTTGTGTCTGTACTTGAAGACAGGAAGTTGCAGTTTTCGCTGTTGTCCACACATTCCCACCGAATCCAAATATTTAATAACGTGAAAAAGTATGGAATGCAGAAGCAGTCATACTGTTCCTTAAATCAAATCATATATAGACCTCCCAACACTCTCCTATTTATTGTGAGTCTTCTGGTTTTCCTTTTTGCTTTCCATGCTCCTGTGTAGAACTTCTAGTTTCCCAGAAACTTTATTTATCTTCGGTTCCCGTTCAGGGTTCCAGGACTTGACCGTCTCCATTAAAATGATGGTTGCCACTGAGGCTATTGTACTGAAAAGGTCTGAAGATTAAATTTGGTACAACCTCCAGGTTACCTGCATTTTTTTTTATTCGTTCATGGGATGTGGACGTCGCTGGCGAGGCCAGCATTTATTGCCCATCCCTAATTGCCCTTGAGAAGGTGGCGGTGAGCCGCCTTCTTGAACCACTGCAGTCCGTGTGGTGACAGTTCTCCCACAGTGCTGTTAGGAAGGGAGTTCCAGGATTTTGACCCAGCGACGATGAAGGAACGGCGATATATTTCCAAGTCGGGATGGTGTGCGACTTGGAGGGGAACGTGCAGGTGGTGTTGTTACCATGTTGCCTGCTCCCTTGTCCTTCTAGGTGGTAGAGGCCGCGGGTTTGGGAGCTGCTGTCGAAGAAACCTCAGCGAGTTGCTGCAGTGCATCCGGTGGATGGTACACACTGCAGCCACGGTGCGCCGATGGTGAAGGGAGTGAATGTTTAGGGTGGTGGATGGGGTACCAATCAAGCGGGCTGCTTTGTCCTGGATGGCGTCAAGCTTCTTGAGTGTTGTTAGAGCTGCACTCATCCAGGCAAGTTGAGTGTATTCCATCACACTCATGACTTGTGCCTTGTAGATGGTGGATAGGCTTTGGGGACTCAGGGGGTGAGTCACTCACCGCAGAACACCCAGCCTCTGACCTGCTCTCGTAGCCACAATATTTATGTGGCTGATCCAGTTAAGTTTCTGGTCAGTGGTGACCATCAGGATGTTGATGGTGGGGGATTCAGCGATGGAAATGACGTAGAATGTCAAGGGGTTGTTGTTAGAATCTCTTTTGTTGAAGATGGTCATTGTCTGGCACTTGCCTGGGGCAAATGTTACTTGCCACTTATCAGCCCAATCCTGGATGTTGTCCAGGTCTTGCTGCATGCGGGCTCGGACAGCTTCATTATTTGAGGGGTTGCGAATGGAACTGAACACTCTGCAATCATCAGTGAACATCCCCATTTCTGACCTTATGATGGAGGGTAGGTCATTGATGAAGCAGCTGAAGATGGTTGGGCCTAGGACACTGCCCTGAGGAACTCCTGCAGCAATGTCCTGGGGCTGAGATGATTGGCCTCCAACAACCACTACCATCTTCCTTTGAGCTAGGGATTTCTGGCCGCTATGAACGCCCCCCCCCCCACCCCACCGCTCCTTCCCCGCCTCTCCGGGGCCCGTATTTCTCGGACCCTGAAGGGCATTTGAACTAAGTTTAACACCCAGGCTATAATAAGGAACTTCACTCAATGGCTTTATGTGTTTATTTTGTGATTAAATGGTGTTTATATGGTGTGGTACCAATCTTGTATACAGTGGTTGTACAATACAATCATTCTGCCTGAAGTCTGCTCTGACAATAGTGAAAATAAGGCAGACAGTGATTCTTCCTATACATCTCTCTCTCTCTCTCTCACTCGAGCCTATACATGCACAACACAAATACATATACTCAAAATAAATGGCACCTAATGTGCCTGGCCTGTTGTTTCTGTAATTCGGAGGGTTCATAGCACTTTTAATAGTCCCACAAATTCCTTCCATAAAATAAGCTGAAATCACATGACTGCCAACCTTGTCAATCATTCTATGCATTACCGCTCCTGTTTATACTTATTGATAATACTTCAAGCATCTATTTTTCAACTTTTTCTTGGGGTTCACATAAAGCTGCAGTGCTGCTTGTTATGGTGACACTTCATTGGGTATAGATATTGCTCCACACACAGCATTAAGTTGGTTTATTTTTTACTGCAATCCACAATTCCCAGATAAGTTGCTTGCCATAACATTGATGGTCTTCTCCATTGAGAATGTTGAGGTTTTGGTCGACCAGATACATTTTTGTGGTGAATAATGATGACAGGAAACCTTAATGAGAAACATAAACTGCCAGGAACTCTCTCCATGGCAGTTAGTCTTAACCAAAACTATTGATTGTCATATTTTGTAAACAGTATAACTAGTATAAAATGAAATTAGGAACATAGTTACAGGAGTAGGCCATTCAGCCCCTCAAGCCTGCTCTGCCATTCAATTAGATCATGGCTGATCTATACCTCAACTCCATTTACCCACTTTAACTCCATATCACTTGCTACCCTTACCCAACAAAAAAAATCTGTCAATCTCACTCTTGAAAGCTCCAATTTTCCCAACATCTACAGCCTTTTCGGGGAGAAAATTCCAAATTTCTACTCTGTTTGGTGTGAAAAAGTGCTTCCTGATTTCCCTCTTAAATGACCAGGCTCTAATTTTAAGATTATGTCCCCTTGTTCGTGATTCCACCATCAGAGGAAATAGTTTCTCTGTATCTACCCTACCGAATCCTTTCAACGTTTTAAACACCTCGATCAGATCACCGATTCATAATTCCAATTATGCGTGTCGAATTAAATGCCATTAAGTTACATATTGCATAATGTTTTAAATAAGTAACAAGTAAAGTTGAATCTTAATAATGTTTTGATATATGTAAACTGTTATCAAATCCAAATCTTGTTCCATGTAGTCAGTAATGATACTTGAAATTGGACCTGTTTGGCTGTAGGCACTTCCTCCAGCCTTTTGGACTGAACGTGTATGTATTTGACAACAGTTGCATGAAGAGGTACAATGGGATGGATTCCTGATTGGCACCATTGAACCCAATGAGACCGGACGGGAGTGTGGGAAGTGGAAAATCAGACAGGGATTCGTTTTACTGCAAGATAGTTCCTGGCTGGCTTTTTGGGCTGGTATAAAAAGTGCTCTTGTGCAGAATATTCTAGAGCTTCATTTAATTGCTGAATTTCATGTTAATGTAATGCAAAAGCGTTCTTATAGGATTTCCCAATTAATCTCCAGGAATGCACAGTTCAGCCATTAAAAAAGGCAATAAACATCAGTAAGTGTTTTAGTTTTAGAAAGTGAGTATGAGAAAGCTTTACTTTTGATTGCCACAATTTCCACGTGTGTTCCTCTGTGTTTGTATTTTTTTGGTGGAGGAACAAGAGGACGAAAGGAAGGATGCAAGGCAGGTTTGCTTGCACCAGTGGTAAACTACCCACAACTGTCCTCACCCATACAGCCATTTGTGCAGATCCAGGCACACTACTTGGGAACTGTCTTTGCAGCCTCCTCCTCACCAGGATGGCAGTGATTGAGTTGTATAGTCTACTGAAATCTGACCTGTATACAGCAGAGACCACATGGACCTGAATGTCTACAGAGATATTAGCACTGAGTCTGGGGCTAGACAATGTTTTTTAGACATGTTCAGGTCACTCTGTGGGGCTGGAACAAACACTAATATTACAATAATAAAGCTACTTAATATCTGGACCGACTTTATTATTGTTAATATTAAACAAAAACTACAAAAATAAACATGCACAGCAACATTTTAATACAAGATAAAACATTTTATACACTTCTGCTTGCCCAGTCTTCCCTTTCTTCCTTCTCTCTTCCAATTGTCTCTCCCATTTATAATTTGAACTTAAATATATTTACCTTGATTGGAGGGGGGGTTTATCTTAAGTTTAATATATTGAACTTATCTGCTTTCTTCAGCCTCCTTGCTCCCACTGTCCAAAGGCCCTTTGATGGACTAAAAATTGCTCCAAGGCACAATTTTCCAAACAGTTAAAAGGCAAATAAAGACTCATGGGTCGGTTCGCTGACAGACGATTCTGCTCACTGGTAACTCACAGAGCCCTGCTTGCGTTGATATGTATAAAGTCTACAATGGCACTATTGCTTCATCATTGGTGTGTTGCACTTTTCTGTTTCCAAGTGTGCCTTTTATCAGGATACTGAGCACTCCTCAATCCTTTTTGCACTGTGGGTGAGCGTGCAAGAGCCCCTTCTGGGAATATTGCGTTTTTATGTGTCAAAGATTGACCTGCTGACGTCTGTGATGCAACAGGGTTTTCCAACTGTCTGGAGATAAAAGCAAGTTTTGAAAAACCAATATTTTTCGGAAGGTGCTTCTGTCACCGAAATAGACAGTGGGAGGCAGGAGGAAGAAGAAAACAAGAAAACTTGATTTTTTTTTCAGAGCAAGATAAAGGATAGAATGGGTAAATTAGGTTAGGTTAAGTAGGGAGGTTGGGGGGGGAATATAATTAAAATTAAATTGATCAAAATAGGAAAAAGACAACGGGAAAGGAAAACAAAGGCCCCGATATTTACAGGGAGGCAGGGAGGGTGCGGGGGAGGCTGAAAACGGCAGAGGAACCTGGCGAGGCCGGGAATGCCAAGGTCCTGTCGAATTTAACTAGGAGGGAACACCAGCAGCAGGAGGCCGCAGCCGGGAACCCTTGTGGATGGTCCCCAGCAAATGGAAGGGGGTACAGGCTGCATATCGGGGCTAGAGGGGGGAGGTTGTCGATCGTGGTAGGGGCTAGAGAGAGGCCGCGATCAGCAGCAGGGAGGCTGAAGGCTTCCTTGAGGGGCCTGGGGGGGAAACATTCCTCCTCCTAGCCTACAAGGAGTGCCCTGGGAAACCCAGCCGGCAGCTATTAAATTTAAATCAGGCTCCCAATTGCACTGTGGGAGCCTGATTTAAATATGGTAATAAAGTGACCCGCTTATCCAAGACGGAACACTTGCACGCCTCGCTACCCGCTGCCATCAAAATGGCGGCAGGCACGTATGCGTCGGGTTGGGAATGCGTTTCGCATTTTTTAGGGTTTAATATCCCCCATTTCCACCCTGACCTCCTCCTGCCCATCATGGGGGGGTTAATTTGGAGGCCAAAATGTGCAAAAGTAATTTGTTGAAAATGTTTCTTTCTTGGTGTCCCCTCGTTACTGTCCTGTCCTCCCCTTTCTAAACAACCATCATCACCCTCTCCTCAAAAAACCTACCATCAAATCCAACAACTCAAGGTGCTTATTTTTATAGGTTAGCATTTATTATAGTAATAAAGCAATTCATATTTGAGTAAATTTACGACTGTAATGTTAGTTTTTGTTTCAGTACCTGAGAGCTGAAAGCTTTATTAAAAATAAATGGCTGCTCCTGTCAGTCTGCCATTTTCTTGGACCTGCTACCAACCGTTTTGTTTAGAAGTTGTTTTCTCTGCTTTTTTTTCCTCTCCCAGGAGATTACATGGCTCTGGGGATGTGCGGAGGTGGGGGGAGGAAGGGACGAGGAGGGAGGGAGGGTGGGGCGAATGGGAGGGGGGTTGGTGAGTGAAGAGGAGGGAATGGGGGGGAGGGGGGAGTGAGGGAGAAAAAGTTTGGGGAGGGAAGAAGTGTTTAGCCATGATGCTGCGGCCATCATAGTGGGGAGGGGGCAGGCTTGATGGACCAACTGGTCTTTTCCTGCCCATTTCCTATGTTCATATGGTGCTGTCCTTCTCCAAATTAAAAAAGAGAGGAAAAATGCAGCAAAGTAAATAAAATAAAGAAGCATATGTTTCGTCTTAAAGCAAATGATTTTGTTTGGTAAAAAGGAAATGCCTTTGCGAAGGTTTATTTTTCAATGAACTGACTATGCTGCAGCTTTTTTGTGGCAATTCAACAAAGGGACATGTCGAATTATCTACATAAAAGCAGTGTCGCTGCTTTTGAATTAACTGGCAATTCTGTATATGGGGAACATTTTATACATTGGTATGTGTTGATGCTAACCAAGTTCTTGAGCAAAATCAGCAATAATGTAACCCAACGTAAATAAGAACACAAATTCAGAGGGAGAGAATGTCACTTAACCCACCAAGCCTGCTCTATCTAGAATCCATGTATAATATACTCTATCATGTACTTCTCTCCCACACTGCCACTTTTATGGAGCACTAAGGTCTTTCTCTATCTCCCCAGGGGAAAAAAAAAATCAGGCAACGCCACTAATATTTCGTTAACCCTCAATCTCCCTTCCCAACAGGTATTGATCAACTCCTTTTTAAGGGGCCAATTCACCCCCGAATCAACTGAGAATCTATTCTACTATTTTGTGGGAAAAAGTTTGTTTCAATCTCTAATTTTGCTTGAGGCTTGTGAATGTGTACTTAGCATGCAAATAAAATGTATGTAACTCGATCACTTTGTGTTTCCAGCAGGGCTCAGACGTTTTGAGATTTATGATCAGCTGTAATTAAAAGCATATTGTGTTAATCCCACAGGATACAGCAGACTCTTCCCATAGATCCCAGAATTCCAAATGCTTGAAGAATTCAAAGTCAATGGTGCTGAGTGAAGGTGTTATAAGTCGATATTTGCAAGTAACATTCGCGCCAGACAAGTGCCAGGCAATGACCATCTCCAACAAGAGAGTGTCTCATCACCTCCCCTTGACATTCAACGGCGTTACCATCACTGAATCCCCCACCATCAACATCCTGGGGGTTACCATTGACCAGAAACATAACTGGACCAGCCACATAAATACTGTGGCTACAAGAGCAGGTCAGAGGCTGGGTATTCTGCGGCGAGTGACTCACCTCCTGACTCCCCAAAGACTTTCGACCATCTACAAGGCACAAGTCAGGAGTGTGATGGAATACTCTCCACTTGCCTGGATGAGTGCAGCTCCAACAACACTCAAGAAGCTCAACACCATCCAGGACAAAGCAGCCCGCTTGATTGGCACCCCATCCACCACCCTAAACATTCACACCCTTCACCACCGGCGCACCATGGCTGCAGTGTGTACCATCCATAGGATCCACTGCAACAACTCGCCAAGGCTTCTTCGACAGCACCTCCCAAACCCGTGACCTCTATCATCCAGAAGGATAAGGGCAGCAGGCACATGGGAACAACACCACCTGCACGTTCCCCTCCAAGTCACACACCATCCCGACTTGGAAATATATCGCCGTTTCTTCATCGTTGCTTGGTCAAAATCCTGGAACTCCCTTCCTAACAGCACTGTGGGAGAACCTTCACCACACAGACTGCAGCAGTTCAAGAAGGCGGCTCACCACCACCTTCTCAAGGGCAATTAGGGATGGGCAATAAATGCCGGCATCGCCAGTGACACCCACATCCCATGAACGAATAAAAAAAAAGTCGACATTTGTGAAATGCTGCTTTTGATCTTGGGAATGATGGTCAGGGAAGACTGGTATTGACAAGTGTCTAATGTTATACCTATTCTGCTAAAATTTTCTGCACTGGTGAGGTTATATTTGTTGAACATACAGAATGCATTCTGGTTTGCGTGTATGCTGTGTTTGAAGTCCGGTTATGCTCTGAGTTTCAGAGTACCCAAAAAATGACCTGGAGCATTATGAACTGTGGGGGAAAGATAGTTTGAGGGAAGAATTCCATTCTTCACTATTTGTAGTGCTTCCTTCTCTTCAGGTGCTGTTCCCCCTCCCTTTAAAGACCACTACGATCACCCCCTTCAAAAAATGCACCCTCTACCCCCTGTTCTTGCAAACTACTGCCTCGTTGCCAATCTCCCTTTCTTCTTCAAAGTCCTTGAACGTGTCATTGCCTCCTAAATCCCTGTCCATCTTTCCTACAGCTCCCTGTTTGAATCTCTCCAAAGAGGTTTCCCTCCTGCCACAGCACTAAAATGGCCCTAACCAGAGTCACAATGACATTCTCTGTGACTGTGGCGCATTATTCCTCTATATCCCCTCTACAGCCTTTGACATGGTCAACCACATCATCGTCCTCCTCCAACATCTCTGCTGTGTTGTCCAGCTCAGTCAGAATGCACTCACTCTGTTCCACTCTTACCTATTCGATCGGAGCCAGAAAATCTCCTGCAATGGCTTCTCTTCCCACTCCCACAACTTTACCTTCAGAGCCTCCCAAGGGTCTATCTTTGGCCCCCTTCTATTTCTCATCTTCATGCTGCCCCTTGTCACCTCCAGAATCCACTATTCCGATGCTCCCCTAAACAGCTTGCCATCTTCCACCCTCTGTAATTTACAGCTCAACTAAAACTCTGCTGCCTATATCCTATCCTGCACCAAGCCTTGCTCATCTGTCACACCTGTCCTTGCTGACCTACATTGGCTTCCGGTCCCCCAGTGCCTCAAATTTAAAATTCTCATCCTCGTGTTTAAATCACTTCATGGCCTCCCAATCTCTGCAATCTCCTTCAGCCCTATAACCTCTCCCCCAAACTCTTCGTTCCTGTAATTCTGGCCTCTTGCGTATTTCCCTCTTCCTTCACCCCACCATAGGCAGCTGAAGGCACAGCCACCAAAGCCCCATGCACTGTAATTCTTTTCCTAAACCCGTTGACCTCTATGTCTCCCTCTCCCCTTTTAAGATCCTCCTTAAAACCTACCTCTTCAACCAAGCTTTCGTTCACCCTTTCTGATATAGTTGTCTTTGGCTCGGTCTCCATTTTTTCCTTGTTCCTGTGTGAAGCACCTCGGAACATTTTTTCTACATTAAAGGCACGATGTAACTGCAAGTTGTTGTAGTCAAAGGATAAACATGTTCTTTATAAACGCATTGATGATTCCGCTGCAAGTAGTGCAATTCTTCCATATTGGGCAGAGTGCCCTCAGCCGTTAATGAACTTATTGTCGCCAAAGAAATACCTAAATGATTGAACTGGAGGGAAGGGGGAATGCGACTTTAAAAACTTGCAATGATAGAAATTAATATTTGGAAAATTTAAGAGAAAAAATCCACGAAAACACAAACCGGATGCAGCTCTGGAGACTATTTCATAGAGAACAAATAGTCAAACACTGATTCAGTACAAATAATTACAAGATTGTATAAACAGAATGGACCTCATAGTAGGACAAATCCAGACTTTCCACTTTACCGTGGACTAAACAACAACAGATCAGGTCAACAGTGGTGCAAAGCACAGGCCTTGGGAATATCTGATAAATTGTTAAACAAGAATACAAGATACACAAACACAAACAAAAGATTGCTCAAGCCTATCAACACTCAAGCACCAAATCTGAAAACATAATAATAGCATCATTTCCCTACTTTATATGAATATTTAAAATCATTAATTATTACACCAGCCTTAATAATGCAACCTCCCTGCCCCCACACATAAGGATCGATTTTGACTTTCGGACGACAGACCAGCATAGTGTGCTGGTTGGCCACCCGTACCAGCAGCAAAGAGGTCCCACTTGGTTTTGAGGCCGCCGCCTCATTTAAATCTGGCAGGTGGGATGCGGGACTCCAAACAGCTGAAAATCGGGCCGGAGCGGCTGCCACTCAGGTAAGTTGAGGGATCCCTGACCAGTTCTGGCCTAAAATGGCAATTGGGGTCCAATTTACATGTTAGGACCCCGATTTCCATATTAAAAGAGGCCTGAACACTTGAAAGGCAGCGCTTTGGACACCCGGCGGTAGGCCCCTTTCAAAATGGCGCTGACCATTAACACCAGTGTTAAAGGGGGTGGGAGGGTTACCGACTCCATTTTGAGGCCGTTACTGCCCCATTAACACCAGGTGAAGGCAGTAAAAATCAACCTCATACTGCCTGTATACAAAAAGCAATAACTCAAAATGCCTCCATATAATCTCCAAAAAACATCTAATTTAGTATTTTGGCCATAATTTATTTAATGGTTATAAATTATTGGCATATTTCTATGTGTTCAAGATAAAGAACTTTAACACCAGAAAATTGAAATTTTCCTTTTTGAGACTCCAGTATCAGCACTGGCAATCATGGAATGGCACTGCCAACGGCAGAGTAAAGTTCCACCGTCTTTTCCATGCCTATGTAACTAAAGCTTTCGGAGATTTTCTCCTTCCTCAACATTTGCCTGAGGAAGGAGAAAATCTCCGAAAGCTTGTGAATTTAAAATAAAATTGCTGGACTATAACTTGGTGTTGTAAAATTGTTTACAATTGTCAACCCCAGTCCATCACCGGCATCTCCACATTATGTAACTAAAGTTTAATCTCAGAAGAACACCACCAACTAACCAAAATTAATTCTTTCCATTTCACCCATTAAGCATGCTCATGGCTTCTCAATTATAGTTAATTGTGAGCAATTTTGTGTTATAAATTTCTAGCCACTAGGAACTGAACTGAGGTTGACCCAACTCATTGCCAGGAGAGAGGAGACTTTTCGTTCAATCAGTCTGGCCTGGATCTAAACAAACAGTGAAACAACAGCATTCCAATGTAACTATCACAGCCAGTCCCTGAATACAAGTTATCTGGTCAGTTCTACATGCAGTGGATTCCTAGCATGTATCCTCTATTTAGGTCACTTATATAAACAATGCATTATTATTGGCTATCCAGAAGTGATTTCAGAAAGAAAGAACTTGCATTTATATAGTTTGTTCTTTCTTTCTTTCTTTCGAGCTGAGGCTGGCTCACTTCTTGCCTGCACCATGCCAATGTCCTTTTGTAAGGAAAATTTGAGGCAAGGGGCAGATGAGGACATTGGATGTTACAGGCACTTAACTAAATGAGATCTCTGTGCAACCAAAGTTCACTCAGATGGAGTATTAAGAAACAGATGATACCTTTAGTTAAGTGCCTGTAACATCCAATGTCCAATAGTCAGCTCCTTATGCACCCTATACCTGGTCAGAAAAACACATTGCTACCGTTGCCTACAACCTTGCAACAGGACCCATGAATTCAACATTTCTCTCTAACTAGCTTATTGCAGCACATCTCAAATTAACTGTCAGAATACATTAGATTATCAGTGAGCCCAAATTTTATTAATCTTCCAGTGTGTGATGCAGGTATGGTCAATGCGTGTTTTCCCCTTTGTGACAACATGTGGTGTGTCTTCTTCCTACCCATGTGTTCCTTCTAATTGTTTCCGCAGTGAGAGTAGAGAGTGAGGTGAATTGCTGCTGCATGTTTAACTCCAGGAATGCAAATGATCCAGTACCTTCTTGTGTTGGATTAATAGATAGCCCTGCAACTGCAGGCATCATGGCTTTGTCGTAGTTGCTACCTTGGCCTGCTCATTTTCTGCTGTATCTGGCTACATTCCAGTGGTACAGCTGCATGATATAGATGTCATCTAGCCTCACTCTGAGAAACATCTCTATCGTCCATGCCAGCTTTTGCTATTTTTCTGCTGTTGGGCGATCCCTCAAAATAGCCAGCGATCTATACAAACATATGTGCGCCATCAATCTACCCCCTCAACCACATAATCTTCTGGGAACGGCAAAAAAAAGAGAACAAACCCGAGGCCAAATTAGGAAAAATTCTGGGACGTTTCCTCTCTCATTCCCAAACCAAGCAAATTACAGGACGCTGCAGTAACTTATGAGCATCACTTAATCACAGCTACCCTACCTTCGATAGCTTGAGATGTCATCCTCTCCAAACAGCTTGTCCAGCTCTCTTTTGAAGGACTGCGTGGAGTTGATACTTACCACATGCTTTGGTAATCTGTTCCAGGAAATGGAAAGTTGGAAAATGATTGGTGAATCTAATGCAATTATGTAGTAGCAGACTGCTGGCAGCAGTGAGGTTATTGAAACCCTGCATTTTTGGCTGTCACGATAGTATTCCCAAACGTGGTGAATCCAGAAAAGATAGACTGTCACTATGGAATCTATATCTGAGCTTAGGACTTCAGTCAAGGAGGGCTCAGCCGTTGAAGACCATAAGTGGCATCGCTCTCCATGGGATCTTCACTGTGGGGTCAGGCAGTCATGCTGAATTTGACAGATGTGGATTGATGACACCTGTACAGTCACCCAGACTGTGCAGGCCACTCGGCACACTCTTAAATGACTGCACAGACTTCTGATAGTGGGCCACCAAACTACATTTGTAAGTAGGCTCTGTAATATTTGAATCCTAGCTGAAATAAGCTGTAAGCTGGCTCTCCAATCAGCAGGGTTGCAGCTCCTGAGAACCCTACCTTACTTGACCAAGTGTTCTCTCCTGCAACTTACAAACTGACCTGCTGGAGTGGGCTGCTTCTTTCTATTGTCAGCCTTGGTTCAGTGGTAGCACGTTCACCTCTGAGTCAGAAGCTTGTAGTTTCAGGCCCTCTTCTAAAATTGTGAGTGTATAATCTAGGCTGACACTTCATTGCAGTACTGAGGGGTTGCTGTCTTTCAGACGAAGTAGCCCCGTCTGCCCTCTCAGGTGGACGTAAAAGATCCCATGGCTCTATTCGAAGAAGAGCAGGGTTTTTTTTTCCTGATGTTCTGACCAATATTTATCCCTCAACCAACAGGTTCAGGGCCCAGGTGAGACTCTATTAATTACCATCATCCAGCACTGCTGTTAAGAGGACAATGGCCGTCAGTTTCAAAAAGGGACCATCGTTCTTTGCAGGAACTTCAATGCAGGTAGGACTTCTCTCTCCTGATCTTGTTCTAGCCATTTTGACTTTTCAAAGAAACAAAAAAACAACTAAGAGAGAAAACAATGACATATCTAAACATAAGGGTAAATTTTGCAGTTAATTTTAATGAATGGAAAATCAGGAGCAACTCTGGCTTGAAGGACTAGCTTTGAGGGTCACTAAGAGCTTTTTAACACCTACTTGAACCTTTTGCCCCTGGTATCCTTCCAGCGCATCATGTGCTACACACTGGGACAGCCAGTAATTTGAATTAACCAGCTGATCTTACATAGTGTGAATGTGTATGTGTAGATGTTTTTTATGCGTGTATGATGTTAATAACATTATGTGCTCATTGCTCTGTAAGGTAAATTTTGCAAGGTGAGACTCCCAGCACGGGGCCTCACTCTACATGAGTGTGGATTGAAGTTCTGGGCATGGAGGTCAATTGGAGTTGCCCCTGATTTTCTGGTGATTAAAATTAACTGCAAAATTTACCCTTATATTTAGATGTGTTATTGCTTTCACTCTTAGTTGTTTCTTTGTTTTTAATTAATTTTGTTACTTTCTTTGACCGTGTAACTTGAAGTCTTCTTTACCCTCAAGACGCTGTACCAGTATAAATCCCAATTACAATTCTCAGTCTCAACTATAAACCCTCAAAATCAAACTATGGGGTAAGAATGCCTCTGCTCAGTATATGTAGCAACGTAATATATGTCTTTGTAAAGATTTTCTCTGCTCACTGGCAGAGTTGCAAACACATAATAAAAGAAGGTGTTTACGATTTCACTAGAAATTATGAACAGAGGAAGGTCTTTATGAATGCCCATAATGACCAGAGAAACTGGCTGCTTTTATACTGTGTGAAACGTCTGCTAGCATTTCCAGTCCCTCGGTCTTGCACAGCTGCCTGCACTCCGAAGGTAAACCTGCTAGGATTCATTAAGGTCAGTGGGCCTTCCTGGTTAGCTGGCTTTGACGAACCTGGTAAGTTTACATTTGGATGGGAGCCTGCGGTGCTAGCACAGGTCTCGCAACATATAGAATCTGTTATCCTTGCCCTATAGAGTGAAGTTGATGGGTTCAAGTCCCACTCCAGAGGCTTGAGCACATAATCTAGGCTGACACTTCCCAGTGCAGAATTGAGGGAGTGCTGGAGGTGCCGTCTTTCAGATGAGACATTAAACCAAGTCTGCCCCAGATTCTATGGGACTATTTCGAAGACGAGCAGGGGAGTTCTCCACAGTGTACTGGCCAATATTTATCCCTCAACCAACATCACTAAAACAGATTATCTGGTTATTATCTCATTGCTGTTTGTGGGACCTTGCTGTGCGCAAATTGGCTGCCACGTTTCCTACATTACAACTTTGAAAAAAGTACTTCATTGGCTGTGAAGTGCTTTGGGACGCCCTGAGGTCATGAAAGGCGCTATATAAATGCAAGTTCTTTCTTTAGTACCGAAAGTCAAAAAGGTGGATACTGAGTATATTTGTATTATAAGGCAATGGGTTGTTTGTAGTTATTTCTTTTGGTTTCTTTAAACTGTAAACAACACTGTAGGTATTCTAATCACAATCACAATCATGTGAATTTGCTCGACCTTCAGTAGATGCTTTCTGTTTTCTCTCACAAAGAAAATTCCACACATGAGTAAACTGGTTTGGATTCAAAATTTAATTTTAAATCTCAGAGGATCAACTGAAAGGATTTCCTTTTGTCATTTGGAACTTTTATCGCCAAATATAGTCATGAAAACAATTTCCTTAGCTTTAGGTCTAAACTGAGCACAGTTGAATACGTGCAGTTGTGCTTGATGTGATTTTATTTTCAAATTCAGAACTAGTCCCATTAAAAATGGATTGAAACATTGGGATTTCAGATTTATTTTGGTGTTTACGTAAGAATTTTAGATTCTCCAATCAGCCACTTAGCTTGTCCCACCCTTCAGTCTTCATTTCAGGAACTGGTGTGATTTTTGAAAAATAAACTTTTATTCCCAAACCCATATCTCTCTACTTTTCAAAATGGATCCAATTCCCTTTTCCAGCATTTCAACTAACTCAGCATTTGCTATACAGATTGATAGTCTGTTCTGCAAGCCAATGACTCCAAGTGTGAAGAAGTTATTCTTCTAAGTTTTCTTCATGCCTTCAGCTCATGTTATCCTCCCGTTCCTCTGTCTTGATTTTGCATGATATACTTCTCTACATGTGCCTATTGATTCCTTACATTATTTTATGAACTTGGATCATAGCCTTAATTTAAACTTTTTCTTTTCATGACATAGCTCTTGTTTCCTCAGAAATCATCTTTTTTTTAATTCGTTCATGGGATGTGGGCGTCGCTGGCATTTATTGCCCATCCCGAATTGCCCTTGAGAAGGTGGTGGTGAGCCGCCTTCTTGAACCGCTGCAGTCCGTGTGGTGACGGTTCTCCCACAGTGCTGTTAGAAAGGGAGTTCCAGTATTTTGACCCAGCGACAATGAAGGAACGGCGATATATTTCCAAGTCGGGATGGTGTGTGACTTGGAGGGGAACGTGCAGGTGGTGTTGTTCCCATGTGCCTGCTGCTCTTGTCCTTCTAGCTGGTAGAGGTCGCGGGTTTGGGAGGTGCTGTCGAAGAAGCCTTGGCGAGTTGCTGCAGTGCATCCTGTGGATGGTACACACTGCAGCCACTGTGCGCCGGTGGTTTCTTACCCTTCTCTGAATTTTCTTACCCTTTCTTACCCTTCTCTGAATTTTCACTGCCATTATATTTTTTTTCAGCACAGTAGTCAGATTCAGACAGAATACTTTGTGTGAGGTCTCACTAATGCTTTGAAAAGTGCCAATGTCTCCAGATCTGTATTCTATGAATCTATTTTTACACCCCAATTTTGGAAACACTGCTTTATACTCTTAAAATGTTCAATGTTGGACCAACTGTTAAGATTACATCTTTCTTCCTGAATCACCTTATTTAATGGCATATTTAATTGTAATTATACATGGTATGTTTAGTACCTAAATGTGCTTCTTTCCATTTCCTGGCAATAAATGGTGTTTACTGTTGATGTACTTAGTTGCTAAATTCTATTGAATTCTATGAATTTTGACCCACACATCTTTAAATCATCTGGAAACTTAGACATCCTGGGGGCGATATTGGACCTTGTTGCATCCATTTTTCAGGCACAAAATGTGGGCAAAAGGTCCAATTTTATGGGGCTAAGTCCCCAAGGGTGTCTGAAATATATTCAAAGCCATTTTGGCTCAAGTGATATTCAGGCTTCCCTGGTGGTCGCCTTAAACAGGCATTAAGTTCCTTGCATATGCTAATGAGGGGTCCAACACCTATTTTAAGGACCCTTCCCCTAAAATTCATCTGCACTGAGCAGAACATGTGTCACACATACTTTGCTCAGGTTTTTGGGCTCTTCAGCAACCTAGCCAGCGGAGATTAAAGGGACCACTGGAGGCCGCCAACAAACATGTACGTTTTAACTTTTTAATTTACCTTGATGTGCATCCTGGCTCCAGAGCACTACTGTGGGCTGCTGCTTATCCCCTCCTGTTTGCCTCCCTCCCCCCCCAATCCACCCACGACCTACCTAAGGATTGCAGCTGGCACAAATTGGTTCTCTCTGAACTGGTCAGTTGCCCCTTGATGCCCGATTGGCATATGCAGCTCACTAGAAATCTGCTGATGACGCCTGTGGCCCAATTTCAGATGAGCCTTGGGCCTCCGGCTTCTGGTGCACACTCCAATTGCATCACCTATTTTGGGCTTGAAAATGGGCCTAAACCAATTTCTAGCTCTCCATCGTTCATATATCATCCAGGCCATTAGGAATCTTTGTGAAAAGGTTACTTTTATGTAAATAATTTTTTTTTTATTCGTTCATTGGATGTGGGCGTAGCTGGCGAGGCCGGCATTTATTGCCCATCCCTAATTGCCCTTGAGAAGGTGGTGGTGAGCTGCCTTCTTGAACCGCTGCAGTCCGTGTGGTGAAGGTTCTCCCACAGTGCTGTTAGGAAGGGAGTTCCAGGATTTTGACCCAGCGACGATGAAGAAACGGCGATATATTTCCAAGTCGGGATGGTGTGTGACTTGGAGGGGAACGTGCAGGTGGTGTTGTTCCCATGTGCCTGCTGCTCTTGTCCTTCTAGGTGGTAGAGGTCGCGGGTTTGGGAGGTGCTGTTGAAGAAGCCTTGGTGAGTTGCTGCAGTGCATCCTGTAGATGGTACACACTGCAGCCACAGTGTGCCGGTGGTGAAGGGAGTGAATGTTTAGGGTGGTGGATGGGGTGCCAATCAAGCGGGCTGCTTTATCTTGGATGGTGTCGAGCTTCTTGAGTGTTGTTGGAGTTGCACTCATCCAGGCAAGTGGAGAGCATTCCATCACACTCCTGACTTGTGCCTTGTAGATGGTGGAAAGGCTTTGGGGAGTCAGGAAGTGAGTCACTCACTGCAGAATACCCAGCCTCTGACCTGCTTTTGTAGCTACAGTATTTATATGGCTGGTCCAGTTAAGTTTCTGGTCAATGGTAACCCCCAGGATGTTGATGGTGGGGGATTCGCTGATGGTAATATCATTGAATGTCAAGGGGAGGTGGTTAGACCCTCTCTTTTTGGAGATGGTCATTGCCTGGCACTTGTCTGGCGCGAATGTTACTTGCCACTTATGAACCCAAGCTTGGATGTTGTCCAGGTCTTGCTGCATGCGGGCTCGGACTGCTTCATTATCTGAGTGGTTGCGAATGGAACTGAACACTGTGCAATCATCAGCAAACATCCCCATTTCTGACCTTATGATGGAGGGATGGTCATTGATGAAGCAGCTGAAGATGGTTGGGCCCACGACACAGCCCTGAGGAACTCCTGCAGCAATGTCCTGGGGCTGAGATGATTGGCCTCCAACAACCACTACCATCTTCCTTTGTGCTAAGTAGGACTCCAGCCACTGGAGAGTTTTCCCCCTGATTCCCATTGACTTCAATTTTACTAGGGCTCCTTGGTGCCACACTCGGTCAAATGCTGCCTTGATGTCAAGGGCAGTCACTCTCACCTCACCTCTGGAATTCAGCTCTTTTGTCCATGTTTGGACCAAGGCTGTAATGAGGTCTGGAGCCAAGTGGTCCTGGCGGAACCCAAACTGAGCATCGGTGAGCAGGTTATTGGTGAGTAAGTGCCGCTTGATAGCACTGTCAACGACACCTTCCATCACTTTGCTGATGATTGAGAGTAGACTGATGGGGCGGTAATTGGCGGGATTGGATTTGTCCTGCTTTTTGTGGACAGGACATACTTGTTCAATTTTCCACATTGTCGGGTAGATGCCAGTGTTGTAGCTGTACTGGAACAGCTTGGCTAGAGGCGCAGCTAGTTCTGGAGCACAAGTCTTCAGCACTACAGTCGGGATGTTGTCGGGCCCATAGCCTTTGCTGTATCCAGTGCACTCAGCCGTTTCTTGATATCGTGTGGAGTGAATCGAATTGGCTGAAGACTGGCTTCTGTGATGGTGGGGATATCGGGTGGAGGCCGAGATGGATCATCTCCTCGGCACTTCTGGCTGAAGATGGTTGCAAACGCTTCAGCCTTGTCTTTTGCACTCACATGCTGGACTCTGCCATCATTGAGGATGGGGATATTTGCAGAGCCTCCTCCTCCCGTTAGTTGTTTAATTGTCCACCACCATTCACGACTGGATGTGGCAGGATGCAGAGCTTTGATCTGATCCGTTGGTTGTGGAATCGCTTAGCTGTCTATAGCATGTTGCTTCCGCTGCTTAGCATGCATGTATTCGTGTATTAATGTGCATATTATTAATGGTGGAAATGGAAAAGCAAATAAAAACAAGTCAAAATTGGTACAAATTGCTGGTCCATGCCATTACTCATTTCTAATTCAGAGTGAATGTGGTATGACAATAAAAACATTAACATTACAGATAAATACACAGTACAATCCAATTATTGCCATTATCACTGGCAGTTACAACCAAAATCTTCAAGATGTTGTCTGCTAAAATTCACATTGTATTCTTGGTGTTACATACCACTTCTTAATTGACCTGTTCCTTTTCCTACTCTTTTCAACCATGTTGATATCTTTTTAGAACTTTACAACCAATATTTCTAACGTTGCACATAATAGAATGCTAAGCTCTCTACACACGTGAGACGGCCTCATAGTCTGACTATCCTGGGCATGGTTGAGTGAGGGATGCCAAGAATGCTTGCTTCACAGTTCAAGTTCCCTGATAACAGGTGAAGCCTTGCTAATTACCTGGTAATATGCTAACATGGTAATATTTCCAGTAAGGTTTTATTGTTCTTTCCCTATTTGGGGGCTCTTAGAGAAAAGCAGAGCTCACAGGAAGCGCTGATAGCGAAATTTACAGGCCTGCAGCCCTTAATTTTTGGCACATTCATTTAAATGGATGATGAAAGTAGAGAATTTAGAACAGTGAGAGCAGGATAAGGAAGGAGGGAAGGTCAGGACGAGTGGGAATGTCAGAGAGGATTGATTCACGGAATGGAGGTAAGTGTCTTAAAACAATATACAGAAAAGCAAAGAGCATTAATAATGTTATATGGTATGGGAAAAGGGCAGGGGAATGAGACTAAGTGGGTCGCTCTCTGAGTCGACGTAGGCACGAGGTCTTCTCCTGTGCTGTAAAATCCATGAGGGTGATTTTCAACTGCTGATCACAACCTGTTCCTTGCCTTTAAAATGGTTGGCCAGCAGTTAATAATGGGGAGGTGGAGGAAAGGGCAGAAAGGCACCTTGCCTGCCTCATTGATGCCTAAGGCCAACCTGATGCAATTTTCAGGCGGATCTGTAAATGGGCGAGTCGGGGTGGGGTTGGGAGGGGAAGGTGATTGCAATTTTCAGGTACCCTGTGTATGCTCCACTCATTGATATCAGGCCGCTCAATAAATGGCCCAATCAATTTTTAATTTTTATACTTGTGGGGCCAGGAGGAGCAGGAGTGCTGCTGCTGCGGCCACAAAAACATACTCGGGGCCCAGTCCCGCCCCGTGCCAGGCCTCAACGTGCTGGCTGATTTTCTGTCCTCCTACAACCAGCGAGCTGCAGTGGGTGCCCAGCCGAACTAAAATGAGGCCCGAACCGAAAATGGTTCGGGCCTCCCGACAAAAACAATCCAGTTACCAACGTCAAACACACAAATTCCAAATATTTCTGACAGGTTTCAGGATGTAAAAGTTACCAGCTTTTAAATTGGTTTGAACTGGAAACCAACACGAAAATTCAAGTGAGGACAATTTTCACAATTGTGTAAAGGTTTCGCCACTTGACTAGTGACTCTCAACTTATGACTAAGTTTTCTGTGTGTTGATTAAGGCAAGTAACTGTACTCATGATTAGTTTCAAAATTGAAAAAAAAAATTGGTTCTGAATACCGAAGTCTGAAATGTTTTTTTCCAGTTGATGCCCTTATACAGCACATAATGACCTGAGTATTTTTAAGTATTTCAAGATTCATTCATTTGGAATTTGTTATGTACAGTTTCTTTAGACTATTACATGTATATTTTACAGTTGATTGTTCCTGTTGACTGTACAAGCTAAGTTGTATAACTTTATAAGTTACTGTTGTCAAACAACTAGTTATTTTTTTTAAATAGTTTTTTTTTGTGAAGCTGGTGCCATTGCTAAGGCTTTGATATTATTCAGATCTACAATCGGTAGGATTTTTTTGTGCTCCATTTTGGGCAGAAGTCAAAGGTTGGCCCCTTTGGTTCTAAACTCAGCCACTGCAGGTCCACAATATCCCGATCAGCGCTGTTTCTGCACTTGGAGCACCTGATCAGGAATCAGCTTTCTTTATTTCTTTGGTTAAGACCACTTGGAAGGCATAGGTTGGGACCAAGATCTGATTAATGCATGAAATTCAAGAACAGTACAGTAGGCCGTGTCCTTCTGAAGTTAGGGCTGAGGTGGGCTAGGAATAGCATGGGCTAGAAGCACAGTAAGACCAGATTGAGATATATGATGTTAACCCGTGCTGTTCCAGACCAGGGAGTGCTTAATGCTGATATTCAGTGCAAAAAAATGAAGTGAAGGAGCATTTCATTCACCAGCAGTAACATTCTTCACTCTGATGCAAAATTCACTTTAAAAAGTGCAGAGAAACAAACTTCTGTTGAACACTGATTTGGATTACATGTCTTACTTGATATATTTCATTCATTATTCTATTAAGGACCTATTCAATGGCCATCTGGTGGCATATCAAAGTTCATTTAATTGGAAATTATGGACTTGTTTTGTAATTTCTCCACTGAAGTCAGAACACAAGGTTGTCATTTTATTGGTGTTAAGATTGTACATGATTATCTGGACAACCCCTGTTGGGTATTGACATTGTCAGAATAATGGAGCATGACATGGTGTCTTTGTAAATGTGGCTTTGGTGCTTTTGATCAAGCAGAGACCATTAAAAAATGACTTCAATCTCTGGACAATATTAACTTTAGATACTTTTAGCTCTTCTTTCTGTTTACAATTACCAGATTAATAATGTTTTTTTTCAATTGATCCAGAATTTTTTTAATTTTAAATGTTTAAAAGCTTTTTGGGCATTCAATAATTTTCCCACGGTATACTCAATGTTTTCTTCACTTTCATGAGAAAGTGGAAACAAAAGAAACTTTTCCAGATTGTGCAGGCACTGGAGAATCACAATAGACGCATTTATATTTCCGGGCAAAGTGCTGGCTCTAGTTGTCTGTTGGCCTTTTCATCAGGAAGAGTGCTCCTGAGAAAACAGTGAGACAGTTCAATATAAATATTGGTTCTAATTAGAAATGTATTTTAAAGTAACTGCCAAGAGTCCATATTTTACTCATTTCAGCTCAAATATTCCTGTTTCCATCAACAGTAAACCTCTAGAGTTCAAATTTTCCACTGGAAAGAAATCAAATTAACCGTAACAACGTTGACCATTAGTTCTATTTCTCCTAAGTATTGTTTTACTCTCTGATTGGTGATGTTGCAAATTATAAAAAATGGAGACGTTGAGAAATGTATGACCCAATCGCTTTCTTTCCCTCCCCAAGTGAATAGTTTTCCACTGATTAATCGATGTTACATCTTCCAGTGACTGTTTATGTTAAAATGTCAAACCACAGCCATGGGGAATGATATAGAGCTTTTGTCAGAACTGACAGCGCTTCCCACAGTCAGTAAGTTCATGTGTCCTTTAAGAGCATGTCGCATTTTGGATCACTGGCAAATAATAACATAATTAACCAAAACCAGAGTGACAAGATCATGGCTCTTATTAGCATTTAGCTGTACAATAATTCAGATCATATTTTGTGGCCCACTGTCATTTTTCTCTCCTCCAGGAGAGGCTACTGCATTCAAATACGTATTCATAATCTTTCATCCACAACAAGAAAGAATATCTAACCATTTATTGCAGGATGTAGACAGTAGGTGGGTAGTGGTCCATATCTTTATCACTAGCTGAGGAGATGGTGCACATAATCTCTTTCTTAATGGAACATCAGTGTCTCATCATATGACAATAAAATGCATGTTTAGAAATGTCCTGGTTATTATAATTCATCAATTGCTTTCTTTGACTTGAATTTTTAATTCTTGACATGCCCCACAGGGAAGCTATCACAACATCTGCAAAGTGACTCCATTGCATTACAGGTCTATAGTTCACTTCCATTGTAGCCATAATGCAAAGCCATAGTCACTCAGCTACAATCCCTGGCGTGCTGGACATCACTGTTCCTTTCTTTGATTCACTTGCAGTAGAGAGTCAAAAGAGAGAAACAAGAATCATGTGAATATGGGTCTCAGAATACATTTTAGTGTGGGGTATATTCAAGGGCTAAAACTAATTTTGCCAGTGTTAATTATAAGAACAAGAACAAAAGTGAAGGTGAAAAACGTAGAGAGCACCTGAATAAAAATCTAATGAGGAGATCGATGTAAAGCTTGGAAAACTAGAGAAGTTAGAAACACTGAAAAGAGAACGAGATAAAAGAAATAAAATAAAGAAAATATAGATTTGAGAAAAAAAAGTTAAGTGTTAAGAAAAGGAAATCCACCCATCCAACCAAATTAAGACCAGTTACAGCGATTAATATAATTTTTTATTAGTTGATTTCCAATGGCGTTTCCAAGTGTCGTCTTCAGAAAAAGTGAGGTTAGGCTGCACAGACATAATTCAATCCCAATTTTAAAGTCATACACTCTGTTCATATTTTTATATAATTCTTGAATTTAGGTTCTTATTTATAGTTCAATAGTAAAACTTGCAGCAATTTGGGAAGCAGAGATGAAGCTGGGGGAATTTAACCCCCCCCCCCCAGGATGGGCGGAACAGTGGCAGGAGGGGGGGTTAAATAGTTAAAAATGGGAAACCCGACCCCAACCCGCTGCGAACGCGCCTACATCCTCCCTCCCGCCCTGCTCGCTGCCGCGCTCTGAGCCACCCCTCACTGACGCCCAATCTTCTCTGGATCATCCCCAATGGTCCCCAGCTGCTGCCTTCTACAGCAGGCTTTCAGGCCTGGCAGCCACCACCAACCTCTCAATACGGCCGGCTGCTGGGTGGGGAAACAGAGTAAAAAAGTTTCTAATGAGGTCCTGCCGTTCAATTCGGCAGGACCTCCGCCTTCCCGGTATTACCGAGTTTCCCGGCCGCCGACATGCGCTCCCACTCCCTCCCCGCCTCCCCGTAAATATCGGGGCCGTCGAGTTCTTTGCAGTGCAGGATCTTCTTTGCAGTGCAGGCTGGAAAGTTCTGGACAGAAACATCAATGTTCCTGGCTTTCGTCTCTTCAGCAACCTCTTCCCACTGTCTCCGCAGAACTTGCCTGGAGGGTCTTCTGCCTTCGGGAGGGTAGGGGTGGGGGGGTTGGAGTGCGTCACCCTCCTACTGCAGACCTCCCCGATGAGGATCTCCAATGCTGCAACTGAAAATCCTGGGTCTCTTGGTTCTGCAGCTCTTTCAGCCATTTCTTTCTATTATAAAGTGCAAACCTGCTGCCTGCAGCCACAGGAAACCTCCTCTTTAAGAAGTGCAGGCTGCCTTTGAATGGCTCAATTTCTCATGCCCTCAAACAGACCAATAAGTAGTGGTACAGCCAATAAGTAGTGGTGGCTGCATGCCTGTTTAATGTTAGAGAGGTAGGTGCACCAGTATTGCGTGGTCCCTACAACCATGTGAACTGCCACATATATTTGGGCGCCATCCAATTTCAAGACCTGTGTGGAAACAAAAGGCGGGGAAAGGATCAGACTTGGCCTTGTTATCCTCCTTGGCGACACTCATTGTCTAGGTTCACACATGAACAATGGCCACTTGGGCAATATACTGGCAGCCAAGGAACCACATCCCAGCAACAGAGGTAATGGTGAAAAGAAGAGTGGAAGTATAAGATGCCATATTTCAGTGCACTTTACAATGTTTGCATCATACACTAAGGAGCATGTTGTTGTGCATGGTTTATTTATGCTATTTAGGGATCCACAGGTGGAAGCATATGAGCCACAGCTTGATTGCTTCAATATATTGAGCTATTTGTAGTTACTTGATGTTCCTGAAGGTCTGTCTCTGTGGCTGTGATTCCTCAAAGTGAAGTTAACAGGAGGGTTTTTACTGTGGAGGGGGGGGGGGGGAAATATCCAAAGCAGAAAGACTGGAATACGTGTTTTCTGAACTAAGAACATAATTTTCCATTGGTTTCGGAGAACCATGATGAAGGATGCGTCAGAAAACTCAATACAATTACAGGTAATGTTTTTCTCATTTAATATGAAAGAACATAATTGTAGAGATACAGTGATGCTCCTCAGGCCAGGCAAAAGTGCATGCTGAGTACAGTTACCGAGGTCCCTCAATAAGACAATTACAAAACATTATATTGCTTAACAGGGCTCAATTTTCCTGGAAATGTTTGTTAATAAGCAATTTCTAAGCGCACACACATACAATGATGTAAAGAACGGGTTGACAATTTGACTTAATTTCATAGAATCATAGAATCTTACAGGATAGAAGGCGGCCATTCGGCCCATCGTGCCTGTGCCGGCTCTCTGAAAGAGCTATCCAATTAGTCCCACTCCCCCGCTCTTTCCCCATAGCCCTGCAAGTTTTTCCTTTTCAAGTATTTATCCAATTCCCTTTTGAAATTTACTATCAAATATACTTCCACCACTCTTTCAGATAATGCATTCTAGATCATAACGACTCACTGCATTAAAAAAAATTCTCATTTCCCCCGCCCCCCACCCCCCGGTTCTTTTGCCAAAATTTGGTTTGAATTTGGATAAAAATTATGACTCATCCAATGTCCCAATGTTAAAACTGCAATATACAGATCAAAATGGCACCAGTGTCCCTCAGCTTTTGTGAGTTCAATGTACAGTATTAACTCCATGCTACGATGCATGTGTAATTACCACTATTTTTAAGTTGTTTTCTGTGTACAAGACCATATCACCATGAGTTCAATGCTGGACTCCAGAGGATAAGATTGGAGCGTGGCCTCTCCTCACCCCAGAAAACACCTAAATTTCCATTTCCGCAGCACACACACTATCAGATCTGTGTTGTGATTTAAATCTGCCACTTAAATCTATTTGGATGCAATGCCAGTTATGCCCTAGAGAATGTTCCAGCACTATTAACCTCAGAAACCCAGTGCTACAAATGCTGTACATGTCAACAAGAAGATTGTGTTGTGCTTTTGTCGGATGTAAAATGGCTATTGCTCAGCTGTGAAATGAAACAATCCTAACTTCTTTCAGTTGGATCTGTATGAGAGTCATTCACTGTTTGTATCCATTACCATAAAATGATCCTGAAATAAAACACTGGTCTTTAACAAAAGTTCTCACTAATTATCTCCATGTGTGCAATGGCTGAGAGCATGGAGTCCAGGTCCATCTTGTGTCAGGGCTTTGTGCAGAGCATGGAGTCCATTCTGTCCAACATGGCAAGAACACAACAGTGGCGCCCATCATGATGCAGGCTCTGCTGACAGCTCACAATGCTGCCATGGAAGCTCAGGCAGCTGCCACTTAAGGCTGGGGGAAGCATTGACGGGGGCTTTCAGAGCATCACATCAGTCCTATACTCCGTTCTTGCACACAGAAGTAGGAGTGGCTGAGGCGCAGTCCCAGGAGAGTGGCCTTTGCTCCATGGGAGAAGCACATACTGTCCTCTCTGAGGATGACAGCATGCCTGCTCCCCTGCCACTAGTGCCCTTGTTCATGCCACACAGCCAGCTGGGCCAGACTGCTCCGGCCCACGCTGAGATGCTGCACAGTCTGCAACCCGGCCCTCAAGGCCCAGATCAGCTCGAGGTCGCCCACCACGGCTGTCTGAAGTGTCTTCAATGGAAGCTCAGCTGCCTCCCACCTCTCAAGCTGTAGCCACTGGAGAAACAGTTCGGGGGAGCGCTAGGATAGGTAAATAAGCACAAGGCTTGCACAAGGATGATTCCCAAAAATCAGCCAAAAAATGCCCGAAAGCATTGGATCCCTATTTAAATAATTTAATTACTGTTTTGAATGCTTCTGGCATGCACATTGGACACCTATGGCGGATGGTGCAATTCCGGCACGGGATGAGCACACACGTGACCATATTAGACATTTAGGCACCCGTTTAACATCTGTAAAACGAGTGTGCCATCTACGAATTTCTAAGCCTCTGCATTTGCAGCCAATGCTGACCCTTAACGATTTTAATGTGAACTGTCTGCTTTCAGTTGTAAATTTGGAAATAATGAAAGAGAAGGTGCATATTTATCAAGGTACGAACGTCAGGGCCTCATCTAAGATTTACCTAGTCAGCTGCTAAAATGGAGCCTATTAGTCTGCCAAAACCTGGTAAAACCCAGCTCTGATATACAGTCCCACCCTAAACGTTAACATATTGTCTTTTAAATACTTCTATCAGAAAAATATGTAAAAACTCTTTGTTCGATTTCAAATTAACATTTATTATCTGATGTGTTTGAGTGCACAATAAAGGCAGATTAGTTAAAAGGGCTTCTGGATGATGAAAATTTATTACTAAAATATTGACTGGGGTGCAGAGAATCATTGTTTTGTGTGTGTACACCAGTCAAAAATCAGCTACATTATCATAGGAATTATGACTGGCATCATATTCAGGGGTCTCAGAGGAGTATGCTTTGTTGTTATGTTGGCGTTTGCAGTGGAAATATTTTTGATATGCTGGAATTTCTGGTTTGAAGTAAACAGATCCCTTATGCTTATGTATGGCTCAGATTACATAACTGTTCCTCCCAAGACTTCAGAAAGCACAATTTACACAGCTTCAACGAGATGTTTTGCTGTTTGCATTACATAGTTCTAGCTGCTCTTTATGTAATCAAACTGCAGCAATAAAGGAATATTAAGTTTGTTATGTGTTAAATATGTTGGACTGCACCATGTACATCTGCTGTAGAATTATATATTAGTGATAAATCATTGCCACCAAGCCAGAATCTCAGTCTTCCTTATTTAATACATTTGCATTTGAATTGAAGGACCCATTGTGTAGCTTGACTTCCTCCCACCTGACTGGGGTCAACCTTATGGCTGTCTAGAAGTGAACAGATCTTTGTATATAGAATGAATTGATCTCGCTAATGAGTGCCACACAAAGCTTATGGGCCCTGTGGTTGGCATAAGAATGTTATGTTTGAAAAATTCTGGGGTCTTTCAAAAACAATAATAAATCCAACAGAACAGTGAGGGTTCTGCTTTTCCCCTGTTGTACAGTAGAATTCCTGACGGAAGGCGCGTTTACTCTAATGGAGTCATGGGGCTCTATTTTAGCACCCGCTATCGGGTGCGTTCCTGGCGGGGGGGCTCCGAAAATCGGGAAATCCCGGAGCGGGTTCGGAGCCCGGCTCCTACCCGCCCACTTCCGGGTTCCCCACAGACGCGCTGACGTGCGCGCGCAACCCCCGCATGTGGGACTCCCGCAAGCAATTAAAGCCGGTGGGGTGCCACTTAACAGTATTTACTTAGGTATTTCAGGTCATTAACAGACCTGATTAAGGGAATACGTCAGGAGGGGTGGGATTTTAGAGACAACTGGGACTGTTTCCCACACTGGGGAAAACACTCCCAGTTGAAATGGACGTGTTGCAGCTATCAGCCTGTGGCAGTTGCAAAGGTCCATTTGACAGGTTGGGGGGGGGGAGACCCTCACTCATTGCAGGAGGCCACTCTGTCACTTGGGACAAAGTTTGGCCTCCACCACCCTCCTCCTGAGAAGAAAATTCACCAACTTGCACACTTACCCCAGGGTCCAGAGACATGTACCTACCTTGCGGACCCCCTCAGATGTACATCTTCCGGATGGGGGCCGCCGTAGCTGCAGTCATGACCTCCTTGGAGGGCAAACAGCATCACCAGCCTCACCATCCACGCCGTCCACCTCTGACACGTGGAGCTCCACAACACAATGCTGTGACACACCCACCTGCACAGCAGGAGGGAGGGCAACCGCAGAGAGAGATGTGTCGCAGGGGGCACTACCCTCGCCACGGGGTCCACAGACCGAGGCTCAGCTTCCTGGACCTCTCTGAGCAGCAGTGCACACGGAGGCTCAGAGTCACTCGACATGTAGTCGTGGACATCTGCAGCCTCCTTCATGCCGAGCTGCTCCCGGTTGGCCCGAGCACCATCTTCTTACCTGTTGCTGTCAAAGTCACCACTGCCCTCAACAACTTCTCCTCCGCATCCTTCCAGGGTGCCACCGGGGACATCGCCGACGTCTCTCAGTCGTCTGCACAAAAGAGCCCTGCAAATACACCTACACCCAATCTGCAGTGACACAATGGGTGGCATCAGGTGTGGGTCTTCATTGTGATCCTCAGGAAAGAGCATTATTGCACAAACCAGACAAGATTTGCAAAGACATGGCAGTGGTGGTGCCAATATAATATGTAATGTGAGTTGCTCAGAAATTAAATAGAAGTAAAAACCATGACAAACCCTCAAACACCCTTGTGCATCCCCTTCATGCTCACGACACGTTTGCCTTACGCTTCCTACTGCACATATGTGATGCATGCCCTGTGGCTGGAGCACAGGTAGTGGCAGGTTGGGTGAGGCTGACCGTGAAAGAGATGCATGAGAGGGTGAGTATGAGATAGATCCGTGAGATTGTATGAGGATTGGGTTGAGTGGTAGTGGCGGGATGAGTACTGGCGAGGTGAGTAGGTGCAGGTAAGATGAGGATGAGGTTTGAGTGGGTGTGAGGAGTGATGTGACAGAGTAGTGTTGGCAGTGCAGAAGGAGATGTGGGGTGGGGGCAGTGATGTGGCAGGTGGAGTGTAGGGGTATGAGTAAGTGTACTCACTTTAGCTGACCTACTTAGGTCATTGCAGCGCCTCCTGCACTGTATGCAGGTGGGCGATATGTTGGTGGTGCTGGTGACCTCCTCTGCCACCTCGAGCCAGGCCTTCCTGGTGGCAGAGGCAGGCCGCTTCCTCCCGCCTGCCGGGGGGAAGATCTCTGTCCTCCCCCTCCTCCTCACCCCATCCAATGATACCTGGAGTGAGGCATCATTAACCTGGGAACAGCCTTCCCCCTGGGCTGCTCCATGCTGTAATTTTTCCTATTTCTTGCAGCATCAGTCAGTGGAGGACTGCCCCTTTAAATAAAGCTCCTCCAGCTGAGCGACCTTACTGCGCATGTGCAGCCCGCCCACCGCGCAGCTCAGCAGTAGGGAACCTGGAACAAGAGGTAAGTGGATCCAATCAGCCTGCGATTGCGTGCAGGGCAGACTGATTTCACCGGGCGCGATACCCCCCCCCGCCCCCGCCGTGAACCCGCCGCCCTCCTAATATCGAGCCCATTATGTCTGAATGGAATAGCATTCTTTCCATGGAGGATACAAAGGGCTCGATTTTCGGTTGTCTGAGCGTGTGCATTCGTAGCAGGGGGGGCTCCGAAAATTGGGGATTCCCGGGGCGGGTCCGGAGCCCGGCTCCAACCCACCCACTTCCGGGTTCCCCAATGACGCGCTTAGATGCGCGTGCAGCCCCCGCATGCGGGACTCCCACCGGCAATTAAAGCCGGCGGGATCCCACTTAAAGCAATTATTTAGATAGTTCAGGTCGTTAGCAGACCTGATTGGGAGGATATTTTAGGAGGGGTGGGATTTTCAGGTCAACTGAGCGTGTTTCCCGTACTGTAGCAGCTGTAAAGGTCCACTTGACAAGTGGGAGGGGGAGACCCTCACTCATTGCAGGAGGCCACTCTGTCACTTTGGACAAAGTTTGGCCTCCACCACCCTCCTCCTAACAAGGTCACAAATTTGCAACCTCAAACCCGGTGTGCAGACACATTTACCTACCTTGTAGACCCCCTCAAATGTACATCTTCCGGATGGGGGCCGCCATAGCTGCAGCCATGACCTCCTCGGAGGGCGAACAGCATCACCAGCCTCGCCAGCCACACCGTCCACCTCTGACACGTGGAGCTCCACAACAGAGTGCTGTGACACATCCACCTGCACAGCAGGAGGGAGGGCAACCGCAGAGAGAGATGTGTCGCAGAAGGCACGTCCCTCGCCACAGGGTCTACAGACCAAGGCTCAGCTTCCTGGACCTCTCTGAGCAGCAGTGCACACGGAGGCTCAGAGTCACTTGACATGTAGTCGTGGACATCTGCAGCCTCCTTGATGCCGAGCTGCTCCCAGCTGGCCCGGGCACCATCTTCTTACCTGTCGCTGTCAAAGTCACCACTGCCCTCAACAACTTCTCCGCATCCTTCCAGGGCGCCACCGGGTACATCGCCGGCATCTCTCAGTCGTCTGCACAAAAGAGCCCTGCAAATACACCTATTGCAGTGACACAATGGGTGGCATCAGTTGTGAGTCTTCATAGTGATCCTCAGGAAAGTTCATTATTGCACAAACCAGACAAGATTTGCAAATACATGGCAGTAGTGGTGATAACAAATTTTTATGTTTTTTTGCAAAACAAACAAAAGTAAATCAAAAACATGACATTTTGTCTTCCACCCTTGTGCATCCCCTTTGTGCTCACAAAACCTTCACCTTACATTTACAGGAACCCTTACGTGGTGCTACCCCTGTGGCTTCAGCAGAGGTAGTGGCAGGTTGCTCTTGTCCATGCCCTGGCCGATGAGATGCTTTGCGCGGATGCCCTCTGGGTTTCGGTGCCCATGAGGGCCCCTCCTAAGACTGCTCCACCTGCACCTGTGCAGGGGCAGACTCGGCCACTTGGAGAGGGGGCAGCATTGTGGGTACTGGTTGAGAGGGGGGCAATGGGTGAGACGCAGGAGCGCTTTGAGTGGCATCCCCACTTCCATGTCCCCTTTCACCATCATCCCTCTCCTGGTCCAGGCCCACATCACTCCTTCCATTCTGCTGGACGACAGTTTGGAGGACTTGAGTGAAGCCTTGGAAGGCCAGTTGTAAGGTATCTGTCAGCCTGTTTAAGGCGGCAAAATGTTGCTCACCCTGAATCCGAATGGCCGTTGTCAGGGCCTGAATGGACTCATTGTTGAGCCGTGCTTGAAGCTCGATGGAGGCTAGCCTTTCCTCCGTCGCAGACATTCCCGCATCTACCCGTGACAGTATCTCAGAGATGCCGTCACGTCCCTGTGACACTATCTCGGAGATACCCTCCTGTACCTGTGCCACCATTCCACTCATGCAGGAGTTGAACTCCTCCATCCTCTGTGCGAATGTGGAGAGTGCGCGTGGCAAATGTTCCATTACCTCGGCAATGTGCGGCTGGCCCTCGATGACTCCCCTTTTCATGGCTGACCCCCAGGGTTCAGCATCTGTGTCCGGCTGAGCAGAGCCTGGAGAAGAGTGCTCCCACCGATGCGGACTCTCCATGGCTGCCCCTGCCACCAGGGTCTGCTCGTGCTCACATGTGCGTGATAACTCACCATGTGCAAGCCCAACTAAGTGAGGATGGGGACCCACCGAGGTGTGTGTATCTGCACTGCTGGCTCAGATGAGACGATGCACCCTCAAAGGCCGGCAGGACCTCTGAGGAATCGCCCTCCACCGTCACTGCGCTCGCAGATGGCCCTACAAGAGAACAGAAAGCAATATTAAGTATGTGGACAGATGCCAAGTGATGCTAAGATCATTCGCTATCATGAGTGCTGAGTGTTAGCTTTCTGCCACCAGCCGCTTGTGCAGTCTCAGTGTCGGCGTCCGCCTCGGACAGGCACTAAGCGGACGGCTTATTTCGAGTGCCTGCTGCTCCGCGTCTGTTAAGACCACCTGGTGTGGCGGGCACCCTCCGGTCCTTGCCCTTTCCCAGGCATTCTGGCATCTCTTCTTCTATCAAGGCAAAACACCGAGGCGTGATTGAGTGATGATTGCATGGTGAGCCGCTGCATGCAATGGTGTGGGTGGGGGCGACCATGAGGGAGATGCATGGGAGGGTGCGTGTGAGACATAGCCATGAGATTGTATGAGGATTGGGTTGCGTGGTAGTGTTCGAACGGGAACTGGGGCGGTGAGTAAGTGCAGGCAAGGTGAGGATGATGGTTGAGTGAATGTGAGGAGTGATGCGAGAGTGTTGTGGTGGCAGTGCAGAAGGAGTTGTGTGGTGGTGGAGGTGATGTGGAAGACGGAATGTGGGAGAATGTGTAAGTATACTCATTTTGGCTGATCTGGTTAGGTCATTAAATCGCTTCCTGCACTGGACCCAGGTTCTGCACACATTGCCGCTGCTGCTGACCTCCTCGGCCACCTCCAGCCAGTCCTTCTTGGTGGCGGAGGGAGGCCACCTCCTCCCATCAGATGGGAACAGAATTTCCCTCCTCCTCCTGACCCCGTCGAGCAGCACCTGGAGTGAGGAGTCTGAGAACCTTGGAGCAGCCTTGCCTCTGGCCTGCTCCATGATCCAAAATTGGTTCTTTGCTGCAGGAGGAGCATTGGAGGACTGCCCCTTTAAATAGGGCTCCTCCTGCTGACAGCCTGTGATGCGGGTGCGCAGTACACATTACCCACGCGCCCAGTCGACCCTCCGCTGCAAACCCGCCTCCCTCCTAATATCGGGCCAAAAGTATTCCAACATGTGATTCTGTGCTTGTTGCCATTACTCGGCCAGTCCAAATAACTCATTCAGATCTGGGTTACATGGGACTTATGGTTTGAACAGTAGAAATAGTTAACCCTACAATAAGCCACATAGTATTCAGTTTCTAACATAAGGGGCAGGATTTTAACTGCCAAGTCTGGGTGGGTTCGGAGCGGCGGGGCGGGGGGGGCAAACAAAATCACATTTTTATGGAGTGGGAGGGAATCCCGGATCCAACCCGCCGAAAAACGCGTTTGACCCAGACGTGTCAGAGTGCGCGCGCTTCGGAAACCCGGAAATCCAGCCAGCAATTAAAACCGGCGGGGTGACATTTAAAGGGGGAACTAAGATACTTGAAGTACTCAAATCAATTAAATTTGTGGGGATTGAGGCAGACAAACCATTTTAACTCTGCCTGAACGTGTCTCCCGTGGCCTCTGAAACACGCCATGGAAATGGAGGCGAGTTGCAGCCAGCAGCCATTTGGACATTTAAACCAGTGATTGACAAATGGGAATAAAAGGTGAGCTTTTACAGCGGGGCAAGCATTTCTCTCAGACAAACCGTTGGCTGGGAATTCTTAGTGTTTAGACTCAGATGTCTCTATTCACACAACAGAGTTCTTCTGTTCAGATATATTTGTCTGCATTTTGGACCCCCTCAAACTGACACCCTCAGGATGGGGGGAGCAATGGATGTATTCAGCACTTCTTCTGTGGAGGAGGCACATCATCATCTGCGCCAGGCACTGCATGCAGTTCTGGGAGTTGCAGCTCTAGAAGACACAGATGCTCCACAGGGACCTGCAGAATTGCAGAGAAGGGAACAACTGAGTGGCCGACGCCGCAGGAGGTACTACTCTCGTGAGAGGGTCTACAGGCAGAGGCTGACCTTCCTGGACCTCTCTGAGGAGCAGTGCCTACAAAGGCTCAGAGTGAGTCGCCAGGTGTTCACAGACATCTGCACGCTCCTTCATGCAGAGCTGCTCCCGGCTGGGCCTGGTGACCACGCATTGCCCGTCCCAGTTAAAGTCACCACTGCCCTCGATTTATTTGCCTCTGGATCCTTCCAGGGCGCCACCGGTGACATCACCGGGGTCTCTCAGTCGTCTGCTCATAAGTGTATTCGACAGGTGACGGATGGATTGTTTGCCAGGGCATCCCACTACGTCAGCTTCCCCATCGATGACATCAGCCAGGCTGAGAGGGCAGTGGGTTTCCACTCTCTGCCTGGCTTCCCACGGGTACAGGGCACAATTGATTGCACACACGTAGCAATCCAAGGACCACCACATGAGCCAGGACTGTTCATCAACCAAACGGGATATCATTCCATCAATGTGCAACTCGTTTGCGACCACCAGAAGAGGTTTCTGCAGATGTGTGCCAGATTTCCTGGCAGCTGCCATGATTTCTTCATTCTGCAAGAATCCAACATCCCGGCCCTCTTCCACTCACCAAACAGACTTAAGGGCTGGCTCCTTGGAGACCAGGGATACCCCCTGCAGACGTGGCTCATGACACCTGTGAGAAACCCCACCAGCGAGGCGCAGCATCGGTACAACAACGGTCACATCACCACCAGGTCTGTCATTGAACAAGCCATAGGAATACTCAAGATGCGGTTTCGGTGCCTGGATCGATCTGGGGGAGCCCTTCAGTACGCACCAGCGAGAGTGGGTAGAATTATAGTCATCTGTTGCGTCCTGTACAACATCGCTCAACAGAGAGGGTTACCGGTGGATGAGGCCCCATGGAGCAGGCGGAGGAGGAGGAGGAGGAGGAGGAGCAGGCGGAGGAACAGCCCCTTGGCAGAGCAGCTCGTCATGCCAGGGAGGCACTGATATTTGATAGGTTCACCTAAGGAGATATGTAAAGTGAGGATGGTCAAGTTCTATGACTACCTGGAACAAGCACGGCCAACACCAGACACACCCACCCCCCCCCCTCCCCCCAACGAAACATTCCTACAACCACTAAACGCACCCACAGGGTGGCATCAAGGCTCATTGTTCACAATGAAGCACATGAAAAGGCGTTATCACCAAAGGGACTCAATGGGCAAGATGTGGCAGTGTTGTTGGGAATCATAACATTTAACGTGCATGCAGCAAAAAGCAGAGAGAAATGAAAAACATGACAATCTGTCAGACACGCTTGTGCATATCCTTTGTGATTACAAAAACTTCGCCTTTCTCTTCCTATTACTTCTACGTGGTGCATCCCCTGTGGCTGCAGCAGATGTAGTGGCAGGTTGCTCATGTTCATGCCCTGACTGCTTTGGGCCTACGCCCTCTGGGTTTTGGAGACCATGAGGGCTCCGCCAAGGACTGCTCAACCTGCACCTGTGCAGGGGCAGACTAGGCCACCTAGAGAGGAGGCAGCATTGCGGGTACTGGTTGGGGGTGGAGGGGGGGGTGCAACGGGTGAGATATGGGAGGGCTTTGAGCGGCATCCCCATTTTCATGTCCCCTTTCGCCATCACCTCTCTCCTGGGCCAGGGCCACATCACTCCTACTACCCTGCTGGACAACAGTTTGGAGGACATGTGTGATGCCTTGTAAGGCCACTGCTGAAGTATCTGTCAGCCTCTTTGAGACAGCAGAATGTAGTTTATCTTGTGTCCGCACAGCTATTGTCAGGGCCTGAATGGACTCATTTGTGAACGTGCTTGAAGCTCAATGGAGGCTAGCCTTCTCTCCATCGCAGAAATTCCCACACTTACCTGTGCCATTAGTCCACTAATGCAGGTGTTGGACTCCTCCGTCCTCTCTGCTATTGTGGAGAGTGTGTGTGGCACCTGTTCCAGTACCTCGCAAATGTGCTGCTGTCCCTCGATCGTTCTCCTTTTAAAGGATGGCCCCCAGGGTTCAGCATCTGTGTCCAGCTGAGCAGAGCCTGGAGAGGAGTTCATCCACCAAAGTGCACTCTCCACAGCTGTCCCTGCCACCAGTGTCTGCTCGTGCACACTTGTGTGTGGTGACTCACCAAGTAACAAACCAACTAACTCACTGCTAGGATTCACTGAGGTGTGAGTACCTGCACTGGTGCATGGCTCACTAAGTTGTGATGGTGCGCCTTCAGAGGCCGAGAGCTCTTCTGAGGAATTCCCCTCTCCCATCACTTCAGTCCTTGAAGGGCCTGAAAGAGAACAGAAGGCAATTTTAAGAATCATCACGGATGTAATGTTGCGATGAGCACACTGAGGTATTCAACAGGTCAATCATTAATAGCATGAATTCATGTTGTGTGTGAGGAATGTTAAAGTTCTATCACCAGACATTTCGGGGTGCCAGTCTCAGCATCCCCGAGGGACAGGCACTCGACCGTGCGGGTAAGTTCCAAGGCTTCCTCCTCCACCTCCTGTGAGGACCACTATTTGTTGTGGCCCCCCCTCCAGTCCTTGCCCTCTTCCGTGCATTCTGAGCTCTCTTCTCCTACAAGGGGAGAAAGTACAGACGTGTGAGTGAGTGATGGTGAAGTGGTCAGCTGATGAATGCATTGCTTTGGGTGAGGCTGACCATGAAAAAGAGATGCATCAAAGGGTGACTACACGACACGTTTAACACATTGGATCAGGATTGGGGTGAGTGGGAGTGGTGGGGTCACAAATGGGGAGGTGAGGAAGTGCTCAGAAAGTGAAGGTAAGTTGAAGATGAGCCTTAAGTGGGTGAGAGGAGTGATGTGGTGGATTAGGCTTCGCAGGGTAGAATGTGAGAGGGGTGGGTGATGTGCACCACAGAATACAGGAGAATCAGTAAGTGTACTCACATTTGCTGACCTAGTTAGGTCATTGAAACGCTTCCTGCGCTACACCTAACTGCGGGAGACATTGCCGTTGCTGGTCACCTCCTCTGCCACCTCGAGCCAGGCCCTCTTGGTGGCAGGGGTAGGGCGCTTCCTCCTGTCCTCCGGGTGGAATATTTCCCTCCTCCTCCTTACCCCGGCCAACAGCACCTCAAATGAGGAGTCACTAAATTTGGGGCAGGCTTGCTCCTATAATGCTCCATTATTTGCAAATCCTCCTTTCTCCAACAAAAGCCATTGCATCAATGGCCCTTTAAATACTGCAGCTGACAGCAGGTCATGGAGGTGCGCAGTCCGCCCGCTACGCAGCTTTCAGGCGGCAAACCCGGAAGCCACGTTAAGGGCCATCGATTAGGTTGTGATCACGTGGGGAAAGGTAGGGCTTTTATTTTTGGTTTTCCCATGTGCCCATTGACTTCCCCCCGCCACCCCCACCCCGACCGCTGACATCCCGCCAGCATTTTAAAATCCTGGCCAAGGTATTTGTGTATTTTTTTAAAATGACGAATGTTCTCGTAAAGGGGTCTCAAACATACAGCCTGCGGGCCAGATCGGGCCTGTGGAATAGTTTCATCCGGCCATCAGACTTCCCATGAATGTTTGAGTTGAGGGTGCTCAGAAAGTGTATTCAGCACTGGGCAACGGTTACCATAGAGAAGACAGCGGTAGCTAATCTAAAATGCCATCAGCAGGTTGAGCCAATGGATGGAGATCAAAAGACCAAGAATTGAAGAGCAATGATGCATGGGTTGGTCGAAACACAGCTAATTAATAAAACTGGCCAATTATTGCGTTCTTTAGTAATTGCTGTCAACAGCTCATTGACATGGAACAGCAATTTTTTTTAAAAATCAGTCTGTGTTGATAGCTATGTACAGCACAATCAGCATATTAATAACTTAATAAACCCAGTCAACAATTCATTGTTAGTTATTAAATTTAACCAGCTGCTTAATAATTATTTATTATCTTTATTTTTAATAACCTTTGCTGAATGTGGTCCAGGCCAAGCGCCAGGATATCGGATCAGGCCAACCATATAAAATGAATTTGATGCTCCTGTTCTGGTAATTAGCCCAAACCCCCCTATATATATCTGTAGATTGCTGTGCGAACATTCATAGAAACCAGTGTCCTTTTTTTTAAATTGAAAATTAGCTGAAGGGCTAAGGTACATCAAGCAGGAATGAAAATTGCAGGAGAGATGAGACATTATATCAGGAAGTAGTGATTGCGGGTGAAACCAAGTTTGGGTTTTTAAAGTCTATAGCTTGTAGGAGGAAAGACATGCTGAGGGAGGTAAGCAGTTTAATAGGTTTTGAAGTCCTGGAAAAAATGACAAAGTAGGGAAACTGCGCAAAGAAAAAGGAAGAAAAGAGGAAAGTTCGGTGCAGTACTGACCATAATCAGTAAAATAAGGAGAGAGAAGGAAAGTTGTGATGGAGGAAGAGTGGATAGAAAGAGGAATTGGAGGCTGGAAAGGGTATTTTTAGTCTCCGCATGGTGCGGGTTTTGATCTGTTAGTACTATATTGAATATCTGGAGGAGCTTTCAAAATATTTCTCTCCTGCAAGAGCCACAAAAATGACATTCTATACTTTGTCATTTGACATTATATATTCAAAGTATCAAACCAAGCATTCATTCTCTATATTCCAAAAATAATGTAGGAAGACAATGGCATGTGCTGCAAGCTGCAGCTTCCTACAAAGGTGGAATAATGGGCTCTGAACTTCCTCTGGTCCTGCAGCGCTGCTGCAAGTTTGGCAAGGTGAGCTCTTCTGTCCACCCACAAGTTGGGCCCCAGCGCCTCCCACGTCCCAGCATCAGGGCCATTTAAGCATGACTGTCAGGTGCCTGTATCCGGTGATGGGAGGAATCTTGCTGTGGCGCCTTATCATGTCACAATAATCTGCAGTATACGACCTCTCCCGCTCTGAACAGGAACTTTGCCATCTACTCAGATTACACCATTTCACACTGAAAACTAAGAGGAATTCAAGGCCATGGTATTTTAATAATAAATATAGTGATTCATTAAACAGTGACAAATTACAGCTAATAAATTCATGTGCAACATTAAAGATAAAGAGGAATCAGTAGGATTTGTGAAGTGAGATTTAATTCTTTTGCATTTCTATTGTGTTACGAGATGCACCTGGTTTTTAAAAGAAATCCACCAACCAAAGCGACATTGAATATAAGAAAGGCCTCACTATGATGTTGGGACAATGCATATAATACACAGAAGGTAACTGTGATATGAGCAAATTTGTATTGCGTCAAAAGCCAAAATCATCATCTTCAAATGACATATTCTTACCATGTTCCCATCAGCTCAAGGCATTACAAATACTGTCACTGTGTTTCACACTGTTCAGTGGTTTTCTCTAGGTATTATTGCACATCATTTTGCAATAGCAGACTTGAAGTCATTCTGCATAAACTCATCTGAATATACAATATTTAGCTATGTGTGTTAAGTTGATATCAAAAAACAATGATTGATCTGTCACAAGGCAAATGAACCATGAGTATTTTTCATCCAGAACATTGATGACAGATGCTGTAGAACAGCTACCAGATGGCTCAAAGTGTCACATGTATGAGTGTGAAATTACCCAGGGACATTCAGTGAGAGGACAATTTCTGCCTCAACTTCAAATGACAGGAACTTTGAGTCATGATTTTTCTTTGCACATCAGTGTCACCAGCTGGAACCTAGGTCTTTTCTTTGCAAAAGTTCAAATGCAAAGTTGACTATCACTGGCTGAGCCAGGGATATCATAGCATGCACTAGGCCGTGCAAAGGGTCTGGCTTATCCACTGGTGTGCCATAACATGTTTGATTTTGTGGCACCAGGATTGATTTTGTAGCACCTCTTATGTTGTTATGGTTGCTCCTGTGCCATACTGTTTTGTCACTTTGTATGTGTGTATATTTTTAAAATCAGTGCACCTGCAAAAGGCAGTATTTTAATGTGGATACTTTAGCTTCTTTAATAAATTTGTATAGGATCATAGAAAGGTTACAGCATGGAAGGAGGCCATTTGGCCCATCGAGTCCGCACCGAATCTATGCAAGAGCAATCCAGCTAGTCCCACTCCCCTGCCCTATCCCCGTAGCCCTGCAATTTTTTTCCTTTCAAGTACTTATCCAGTTCTCTTTTGAAGGCCATGATTGATTCTACCTCCACCACCCCCTCAGGCAGTGCAGTCCAGATCCTAACCACTCGTTGCGTAAGAAAGTTTTTCCTCATGTCAACTTTGGTTCTTTTGCCAATCACCTTAAATCTATGTCCTCTGGTTCTTGGCCCTTCCACCAATGGGAACAGTTTCTCTCTATCTACACTGTCTAGACCTTTCATGATTTTGAATACCTCTATCAAATCTCCTCGCAACCATCTCTGTTCCAAGGAGAACAACCCCAGCTTCTCCAGTCTATCCACGCAACGAAAGTCCCTCATCCCTGGAGCCATTCTAGTAAATCTCTTCTGCACCCTCTCTAAGGCCTGCACATCTTTCTTAAAGTGCGGTGCCCAGAACTGGACACAATACTCCAGTTGTGGCCGAACCAGTGTTTTATAAAGGTTCATCACGACTTCCATACTTTTGTACTCTATGCCTCTATTTATAAAGCCCAGGATCCCTTATGCTTTTTTAATCGCTTTCTCAACCTGCCCTGCCACCTTCAATGATTTGTGCACATATACCCCCAAATCTCTCTGTTCCTGTACCATTTTTAGAATTGTGCCCTTTAGTTTATATTGCCTCTCCTTGTTCTTCCTACCGAAATGTATCACTTTGCATTTTTCTGCATTAAATTTCATTTGCCACGTGTCCGCCCATGCCACCAGCCTGTCTATATCCTCTGGAAGTCTATCACTATCCTCCTCACTGTTTACTATCCTTCCAAGTTTTGGTCTCCTTATCTAAGGAAGGATATACTTGTCTTAGAGGTCATGCAGCGAAGGTTCACTAGATTAATCCCTGGGATGAAAGGGTTGTCCTATGAAGTGAGATTGAGTAGAATGGGCCTATATTTTCTGGAATTTAGAAGAATGACAGGTGATCTAATTGAAACATATAAGATTATGAGGGGGGCTTGACAGGGTAAATGCTGAGAGGTCATTTCCCCTGGCTGGAGAATCTAGAACTAGGGGGCCTATGATAAGGGGTCAGCCATTTAGGACTGAGATGAGGAGGAATTTCTTCACTCAAAGGGTTGTGAATCTTTAGAATTCTCTCCCCCAGAGGGTGGTGGATGCTGAGTCGTTGAATATATTCAAGGCTGAGATAGACAGATTTCTGGACTCTAGGGGAATCAAGGTATATGGGAATCAGGTAGGAAAGTGGAGTTGAGGTCAAAGATCAGCCATGATCTAATTAAATGGTGGAGCAAGCTCGAGGGGCCATGTGGCCTACTCCTGCTCCTATTTCTTATGTTCTTATGTTCAGCGTATGATTTTTCACCCATTCATTTCAGTAGACAGAAAATCACAGGCTAGTGAATGAAGGAAAGCCAAAGTGTTCTGTTCAGACGGTTGCAAAGCTCGATTTTCTTCAATGTACTCCCCGTAATCTTCTCCAGTAACCACCCGACACAAACCCCAACTCAACCACAACTCCATTCCCTGTGTCCTATCATGCCTCATCATGTGCCACACCTCCATCATCCTTGTACTTGACAATCTTCACTGCCATGCTGTCCTGTAGCATTTCAACCTCAACATTCTTGCATTAAGTCTATGGCTTTGCCTCACTCTACTTCCGCAATCTTGTGTAACCCCTCCCTTTGCTCCATTGATGACACAACCTTCAGACACCATGTCCCTGCTTTCTGGAATTTCTTTTCCTAAGCCTCTTTGCCATGTAATCTCTTTCCCTATTTTCAAAAGTCTCCTCAAAATTTCCCTCTTTGATCTTGCTTTCAGTCACCCACCTTATGTTCACTCCCACTTCTTGCTTGGTATCCACCACTTCTTCCCTGGACCAAGTGCTCGGTTTGGATGGTTGTAAAACTTTGGAATGTTTGGTTACATGAAAGATTCTACGTAAATTTAAGATGTTTTTGTTGCAATTCCATTGCGTTTGGCACTTGTACAAATAGCTGTTGAAATAGATTTTCAAAATTAAACTTACTCAGTTATGACTCCCTTTTTAAAAAAAATTAAGGAATTTCTACAATAAATATAATCGTTTGTTCATATTTCCTCTGGTTATAATTTTTGTTTATCATTTTAAATTCCCATTTTTGCTTGCCCACTGGTTACCTTCAGCTAAGTTTTATTGTTTAATGAGGAGATGGTCCAGACACCAAGCATTTGGAATAAGTGTAAAAACTTACGGCAAGCAACTGCTAATTGGTATGTTCCAGAAATCTGTTTAGAAGAACCCCTACTTTTTTCACTGAGATGTATAAGCCCCACTTGAAAGACATAAATCCTGAATCAAAACTTAAAATTGCAGGAGAAAATTGCTCGAATTGAATGTGCCTAGATGATGTTAGACTCATACAAGCAACATCTGATAGCTGTTATGTAGCATCTGTCATGATGCTTTGGAGTGAATAGATCCCTATTTACTTATTTTTCTGCAGCTTATTAAAACAAGTGTCTTATTGTCCTTTGACTATCAGCTTTACATGCATAACTAAGTATTGCATTTGAATTTATGTGCTCCTCTCACAATAACTTGCAGTTTGTTACTATCAAATGATGTCCCGTAGAGACAAGAGCAAAACACTGAGCAATATAGAATACTGTAACATGCTTTGTGTGATGGTGAGAATATCTAATTTGAAGATGGTGAATTTGGCCTTCAGGATTTTGAATAATTAGATGCCGTGATCATTTTCCCCCAGGGGTCTATTCAAGTCATAGACCATCCCACAGGCAGGAAGGTGATTTGTTACCAGATCTTTGCCAATGGCAGTTTCAAAATGATTGCTTAGAGATAAACAAGAGCGCCCTAAAGTATTAGCAAGTTCTGAAGATTCGCAACTCAGACCGTATCTCTTAATCCCCTGAACACGCTGGCCGATTTTCACATTAATAACGGTGTGCATCGTTAACACGCTGTTATTTTTCCAGCAAATTCCAGCCTGTTTTGTTTTCCATAACTAGCAGAATGGAGAGAGAGCAGTATCCAGCCAAGCATTACCGAATTGTTTACATCCTGTAAGCCACCCTTTCTAAATTCACAACACACGAACATGACAGAGGAGCTACCAGTTGAACCAAGTGATATTCTAAAAACAAAAAGATCAGTGAAAAATGAATAATGTAATGTATGAGACCACTTGCTGGAGGAACGCAAATCCCTTCCTATAAATATTGCAAGAAGAAATTTGAATAAAATAGAATGATTAACATATCCTCTGAGGTGTGTAAATTGTGGAAACTTTGTGGATGTTTCTGACATAGTTAGAAAAGAGCAAGTCTGCAGTAAATTGAATGGGTCAAGCTTAAGAAATATACGCCCACATTTTAACCCCGCACCCCCAGCGGGAATGGTGCAAGTGGGGTGTTAAAATGGCAACCGGGCATTACCCACTGTGTTTCTGCTGCGATTGCATCCCCCACCATTTTAACTTCCGGATTTTCAAGAATGCCAAGGCTGCCCGTCCCAGGCAGGTGGGGGTCTCGTAATATGGAAATGTCGGGTTACGATGACGTCATTCGCACCCCGCCGAGGTTTTAACTCTGGAGCGTGGCTGTAATGCCCAGTCCTGAATCTGGCAGGGAAAGCTGGTAGCAGACGGGATCCAGAGCTGGAAGAGGCCCAAACAAGTTATTTAACATTATTTTTTAAAGGTTTCCTAGTAGGCCTGGAGAAGCATCTCCATCAGTTTGGGGAGGAGCCAGCGTCGGGGCATTAAAATGAGGCCCGGGAGCAAACAATGCCCAGGGTGATGCCCAGGAGTGATGCCCATACTGGTACTGTCATGGATGCTTCCATCCCACTGCAGCCCCTGCTCACCGCACTCCTACCCCCAGGATAAAATTGGGGCTATTTGTGTTTATAGTGAATACAGAAATGATTGCACAAATATTTTGAAGTTCAGTTATTTACTGGAATTGGACCAAAATTCAGCAAATTGTATACTACACTGAATATTGCGTGTATATTAATATAAATGGAAGTGATGTGAAAGACAAACATTTATTCTTTGTAAATATTATGGGGGTTAAATTGGATAAGGTCCAATACCGGGCGTGGGGGTCACGGTGTGCGATTAATCGGCGCCTGGTGTTTCCGTGCAGGCAGCATGCAAGGTTCATGCTGCATCGTCATTACCATGATTCCCAAATGCAGCCAACGCTACCTGCACTGTTGAATGGATGAACACACCAGAAGGAGGCCCGATATGGGGCGTGGCCAGCATTAGGTAAAGGCAGCCTGCACCTCTTAAAGGGGAAGTGCACTGTCAATGGAAGCAGTGCAGGATGACAGGCAGAATGGCTGGAGCGGCAAGAGAGCGTGCTCTGAGGTTCTCCGACAGTGCACTGGAGGCCTTAGTGGAGGGAGTGCAGGAACGGAGAGCCATCCTGTACCTGCAGGGTGGCAGGACAGGCTCCAGACACCAGCTGCGGAGGCAGTGGGAGGAAATGGCTGTGGAGGTGCATGGCAGGAGGGTAACACCACGCACATAGATACAGTGCCGGAAAAAGTTCAGTGATTTGACACGAGTGGTCATGGTGAGTGAATACAAGTATCGAGTGCCACATCCTACCAACATTAGCACTGCACCACGCACGACACCCCTCCTCACCCACCCACCAACAAACGCTGCCCATCCGTAAGCAACGCTGCACCAAAACACATTGCAGGACACTCACTGACACACTTCCCTCTGTCTTGCAGGAGAAGGTGGTGTATAGCAGCCAGCAGACTGAAAGACACAAGGGAGGACAGGCATGCTTATATGTCCTCACCCCCCAGGAGGAGACCGTGCTACACATCATTGGGTGAGACGTCACTTCGGCCTTGGCCGCTGGCAGCGCTGAAGGTCCCAATGAAGGGGTCTCTGCATACCTAATCCTCCTTCTCGTTTCCCACATCTCCCTCATCCCACAATCTTTTCTGACGCATGTGCTGCAGATGGTGTCAGCACGCACATCTTTCTCACTCCTCTCCCTGCTCCACAACTCAACCCGTCTCCCTTTGTCACTGCAGGTGTCCAAGAACTGGAGCCGGCACCATCCGAGGAGGAGGACACTGAAGCCACATCGTCACTTGATCCAACAATCACATCCACCAGCTCAGAGGCGACACTGCGCGTCCATTAGAGGCTAGAATAGAGGAGGGATCAGCACGTAGGAGCCCAGGCAGGGGGAATGGATAGCACAGGTGCCAGCTCACCGGAGGATGGCACTGCACAATGGTTCTGCTGCCGAGGAGTCAGATGATGACTTTGATGGGCCAGGCGACAGAAGACGGTTGATGGGCGTACACCACCAAATGCTTGGTGCACTGGAAAGCCTGCCAGGAAGCCTGCGCACATGTCAAGGGGCATAGAGGAGTCCAGCTCGAACTTGGCACAGGGCTTTGCACAGAGCTTGGAGCCCATCCTTTCTCACATGGAATGGGTGGTCAACTCCATCAGCTCACCTGTAGAATCCACTATGATGCAGCCCCTGATGACCGGTGTGGCGGTTTCCATTGCAGCACAAACCGATGTCATCAAAGGTCTGCATGCTTAAGTTGAAGCTCAGACTGCTGCTTTGGAAGCTCAGACTGCTGCTATCGTGGCTCTGGGTACCAACATGTAACGGGGCTTTCAGGGCGCCACAGCACTCCAGCAATCCGTTCTTCAGCTGATCACCATGAATGCTGAGGCGCCGCCCCGGGAGAGCGGCAGTGGTGCCACTGAAGTCAAACCTGCTGTCCTCTCTCCGGATGACAGCATTCCTGCTCCCACCTCTGCTACTCCGCCAGTGCCCTTGCTGTTGCCTGTCGGCCAGCCAGGCCAGACAGCTGCAGCCCAGGCCGAGATGGTGCAATATGAATCCGGGCCCTCCCAGCCCAGAGCTGCTCAAGGTCATCCTTCAAGGTCATCTGCACGCTCCTCAATTGAACGCCAGCAGCCTTCCACCACCCATGCTCCAACCATTGGGGATGCACCTCATCGGAGCACTAGGAAAGGTAAAGGCACACGAACAACAGACACTGAGGGAATGCAAATGTGAATAGTCGAATTTGATACTACAGTTTATGTATTACGTTATAAATTTGGATTTGAAGTCACAATTGGTGGTGGTTTTTACTTATACGATGAGCTGCAGGAGGAGGCGATGTGGAATCATGGAGGCCAATGTGATGGTCATGCAGGAGAGGACAGGTGGGGAGCGTAGGACCATTGTTGACTTGAAAGGTGTCGTTAAGGTTACTGATATCGCTCACGAATAAGGTAAACATGCAGAGTGTTGGCAGACAGGGCCTGTGCAACTTGTTGCCTCCCTGCGTCTTCCTCCTCCGTCATCTCCATTTCCTTCTCAGCCTCTTCCTCCTCCTCCTCCTCCTCCTCCTCTGGCTCAGGGTCTTGGTGGATAGGTGGTTGCAGGGCCTGTTCCCTCATAAGGGTGAGGTTGTGCAGCATGCAGCATACAACGATGAATCTTGACACCCACTCAGTGGAGTACTGCAGGGCTCCACCAGAACCATCCAGGCAGCGGAAGAGCTGGTTTAAGAGGCCTATGGTGTGCTCGATGATGTTCCGTGTGGTAGCATGGCTCTCGTTGTATGCCTGCTCTGCACGTGTACGTGCGTACCTGACCTGAGTCATGAGCCATCTCATGAGGGGATGGCCCTTGTCGCCCAGTAGCCAGCCTTCGACTAGCTGAGCCGGTGCAAAGATAGTTGGGATGTTGGACTGCCGCATAATGAAGGCACGTGACTGCTGCCAGGATAGCGGGCATTGACATGCATGATCCGCTGCGTGTGGTCGCACACCAGCTGCACATTGAAGGAGTGGAATCCCTTTCTGTTCATAAAGATGGCTGAGTTGAGATGCGGAGCACGTGTGGCTATATGTGTGCAGTCAATGGCACCCTGCACCATGGGGAAGCCTGCAAAGCGAGCAAACCATCGTGCTCCCTCTGCTTCCCTCTGTCAAGAAGGAACGTGATGAACCTGTTACGCAGCTCGTATAGTCCCTCCGTGACCTCCCTTATGCAGCAGTGCTCTGCAAACTGCGAGATGTTGCACGTATCACCAGCAGAGGCTTGAAAGGATCCAGAGCCGTAAAAGTTCAGCGCCATGGTTACCTTGGCAACCACAGGCAATGCCATCCTTGCCCCGCTCTGAGGCTGCAGCTCTGGCTGCAGAAGTTGACATATCTCCGTCAAAACCTCAGTCATTGGATGCATTGATCTTCGGTCATGTTGAGGTAAGAGTATTGTTCCCTGAAGGTCCTAATGGGATATGGCCTCCTGCTCAGTGCCCTGTGCCTCCTTCTCCTCCTCCCTCTCCTCGCAGCTTGGCCTCTCTGCATGCTCCCAGTCGTGTTCTATGCCTAGCGAGAGCCCTAGCAGGCCGCCCATGGTTGCCAGGAATCTTGTTCAGCACATTGTTGTAAATGAAACCAACAGTAATGCAGGACCTGCCAAATCACTCTTTATATACTATAGCAACTCTATCCAAGTACAGGAAGCTTCAACAAACACATACAATTGTACCCGCAGCCAGAAGCAGTAATCGAGCCACTAACCTGCAACTCCTGCATGATCCTTTAAATGATCACTTGCTTAATTTAATCACCTTTGACAGCCATTTTGCACAGTCTTAATGTCAATTTTAAAATGGTAGTGATTCTTTGTTAATATCACATCTCTCAATATTCACGCACATAGAATTGTCCTCCAGGCCAACTAAGACTTGTTCAGCTTTTCGTGGTTAAGAAAGTTCGTTGGCTGGAGTGTTGAGTGCCAAGATGGTGTCTATCCCTTTAAATCAGCATTGCACACTGATCTAACGCATATTCTCCCTATTTTACATGATGCTGGCGTTCGTTATTTGCACATGCGCAAATGCCTTTACCAAAATGAAGCTAGAAGTGTGCACGCACATTCCAGACGCCATTTTGGGACCTTAGGAGGCGGCACAGCGCTTGAAAAACGGGCGCTGTACGGCCCAATTTCTAGCCCATTAAGTCAATTGCTTAAGCTCCTGACAAAATTGAGGGACAGAGTTTATTTAAGTAGAATTTCGTTGTGTTGCAATGTTAAATCCACAGTAGTGGCAGAATTAGAGAGTGAATCTTTCTTTTCATTGATGTCAGGGTTGTTACAATTCTATGTGCGTGAATATTGAGAGATGTGGGGCTCGATTTTAGGGTCGGGTTACCTGCGGGTTTCCAACGGGGGGGCCCCGAAAATCCCGATCTCCGATCACGTGACCGGATTCGGACGAAATCCCGGCCACTTCCGGGTACCGCGCTGACGTGCGGGGCTGCGCGCGCAAGCCCCGCTGGTGGGAATCCCGCAGGCAATTAAAGCCAGCGGGGTTCCACTTGAGAGCACTTAACTTGCTCGTTGTGGTCAGTTAATGAGCTGAAGCAGCTGTCAAAAGAGGAAGTGTGGGATTTTACGTTCAAAGCAGTCAGTTTCCCACACTGGGGGAAACAGGACCCTTCAAACCAGGCGTGTTGCAGCCAGCAGCCTGTGGCAGGTGCCAAGGTGCGCTCCACGGGGGAGCGCCCTCACCCACGCAGGAGGCCACCGCGTCACATAGGGCAACCCCTGCCCCCCACCACCCCCCGGCCAAGCCAGAGGACAGACCGACACGAAACCGCAGCCCCAGTCCGAGGACCCACACACCTACCCTGCACAACCCCTCAGACCAACACCTGCCAGTTGGGTGGTGTGTGGACACCCTCGGAGGACGAAGAGCATGACCACCACCAGCAGCCTCGCAGTCCACGCCGTCCGCCGCAGAGACGTGGATCCCCCCAACACGGTGTGGTTGCACGCCCACCTGCACAGCAGGAGGGAGGGCTACCGCAGAGAGAGACGCGTCGCAGAGGGCACTACCCTCGCCACAGGGTCCACAGACCGAGGCGCAGCTCCCCGGACCTCTCCGAGCAGCAGTGCACACGGAGGCGCAGATTCGCTCGACATGTAGTCGTGGAGATCTGCAGCCTCTTTCATGCCGAGCTGCTCCTGGCTGGCCCCAGCACCAACTGCTTACCTGTCGCTGGCAAAGTCACCACTGTCCTCCACACCTTCTCCTCCGCATCCTTCCAGGGTGCAGCCGGCTACACCGCCGATGTCTCTCAGTTGTCTGCGCGGACGAGCCCTGCAAATACACCTGCACCTACTCTGCAGTAACACGATGGGTGGCATCAGTGGTGGGTCCTCATAGTGATACCCAGGAGCGGGCATTATTGGACACAATGGACAGGATTCGCGGAGACATGGCAGTGGTGGTGTCAATATAATGTGTGCTGTTTGTGGCTCTGAAATTCAATATGGGTAACACCCATGACAAACCCTCAGACACCCTTGTGCACCCCCTTCATGCTGACGAGACGTTTGCCTTACGCTGCCTACTGCACATATGTGATGCATGCCCTGTGGCTGCAGCACAGGTGGTGGCAGGTTGAGTGAGGCTGGCCGTGAGGGAGATGCACGAGAGGGTGAGTATGGGATGGAGCCATGAGATTGTATGAGGATTGGGTCGCGTGTTAGTGGCAGGATGAGTACTGGCGAGGTGAGTAGGTGGAGGTAAGATGAGGATGGGGTGTGAGTGGGCATGAAGGGTGATGTGACAGAATAGTGTTGGCGGTGCCGAAGGAGATTTGGGGTGGGGGCAGTGTTGTGGCAGACGGAGTGTAGGGGAAAGACTTCGTGTTCTCACTGTGGCTGACCTACTGCGGTCATTGCAGCGCCTCCTGCACTGTATGCAGGTGGGCGATATGTTGGTGGCGCAGGTGACCCCCTCTGCCACCTCGAGCCAGGCCTTCTTGGTGGCAGAGGCAGGCCGCTTCCTCCCGCCCGCCGGGGGGAAGATCTGTGTCCTCCCCCTCCTCCTCACCCCATCTGATGATACCTGGGGTGAGGCATCATTAAACTGGGAGCAGCCTTCCCCCTGGGCTGCTCCATGCTGCAATTTGTCCCATTGGTTGCAGCATCTGTCAGTGGAGGACTGCCCCTTTAACTAGAGAGCCTCCAGCTGACAGATCGTACTGCGCATGCGCAGCCCGCCGACGCGCAGGCCAGCGCCGTGGACCCCGGAGGAGCAGGTAATTGGATCCTATTAGTGGATTGCCTGCTACGATCGCGTGGGCAACCCACTAATTTCGCCGTTCGCGTTTTCGATGCTCCCGGAGGACCACCCGCTGGGAACCCGCAGGCCTGCTAAATTCGAGCCCGTGATATTAACAAAGAATCACTACCATTTTAAAATTGACATTAAGACTGTGCAAAATGGCTGTCAAAGGTGATTAAATTAAGCAAGTGATCATTACCACAGGCTTCACTCTATTTTAAGGGGCAATTATGTTGACAGCTCGTAGACAAGAGTGCAGAGTTAATATTTAATTAAATTTATTTTAGAAGCTCTTTAATAATAGAGTTGGAGACTGACTTGGTAAGTTAATAAGTATTTTTATTTAGGATTTTAATTGACAAAAGTAAATCAACAAAAAGCAATTATACTGATAAGTTGCACTTAGATTCTCTGCTTATTGACTTTCCTGCGAGAATTATAATTTTTCACAAAATACACTTAGCTTCAAATTCATTGGTCCAGATATTTACGGGGTCCTGCTGAATTTAACAGCAGGACCTCATTTAATTTTTTTCTCCATTTCCCGGTCGGCAGCCGGCTAGATTGAGAGGCTGTCTGGCTGTCAGGCGGGGAGACCTGCGCTGGAAGGCCGCAGCTGGGGAGCAAAGCGGAGAGGAGGGAGGGAGGGAGACCGTGGTGAAGATCGTAGGTTGGAGGAAAGACCGTGGATCATGGGGGAGATGGTGGAGGTCGGGGTGGGGGGGGGGGGAGGAGATGGTGGAGGTCGTAGGGGGAGAGAGATGTTGGAGGTCGGGGGGCGAGATGGTGGAGGTCGGGGTGAGGAGATGGTGGAGGTCGGGGTGAGGAGATTGTGGAGGTCGGGGAGAGGAGATTGTGGAGGTTGGGGGGGGGAGATGGTGGAGGTCGGGGGGGGGAGATGGTGGAGGTCGGGGTGAGGAGATTGTGGAGGTCGGGGAGAGGAGATTGTGGAGGTCGGTGGGAGGAGATGGTGGAGGTCGGGGGGGGGAGATGGTGGAGGTCGGGGGGAGGAGATGGTGGAGGTCGGGGGGAGGAGATGGTGGAGGTCGGGGGGGGGAGATGGTGGAGGTCGGGGGGAGGAGATGGTGGAGGTCGGGGGGGAGATGGTGGAGGTCGGGGGGAGAGATGGTGGAGGTCGGGGGGGAGAGATGGTGGAGGTCTGGGGTGGGGGGGGGAGATGGTGGAGGTCTGGGGTGGGGGGGGAGATGGTGGAGGTCGGTGGGGGGGAGATGGTGGAGGTCGGGGGGAGGAGATGGTGGAGGTCGGGGGGGAGATGGTGGAGGTCGGGGGGGAGATGGTGGAGGTCTGGGGTGGGGGGGGAGATGGTGGAGGTCTGGGGTGGGGGGGAGATGGTGGAGATCGGGGGGAGGAGATGGTGGAGGTCGGGGGGGGAGATGGTGGAGGTCGGGGGGAGGAGATGGTGGAGGTCGGGGGGGAGATGGTGGAGGTCGGGGGGGAGATGGTGGAGGTCTGGGGTGGGGGGGGAGATGGTGGAGGTCTGGGGTTGGGGGGGAGATGGTGGAGGTCGGGGGGGGGAGATGGTGGAGGTCGGGGGGGGCGAGATGGTGGAGGTCGGGGGGGCGAGATGGTGGAGGTCGGGGGGGGAGATGGTGGAGGTCGGGGGGGAGGAGATAGTGGAGGTCGGGGGGGTAGATGGTGGAGGTCGGGGAGGGGAGATGGTGGAGGTCGGTGGGGGAGAGATGGTGGAGGTCGGGGGGAGGAGATGGTGGAGGTCGGGGGGGGGAGATGGTGGAGGTCGGGGGGTGGGGAGATGGTGGAGGTCGGGGGGTGGGGAGATGGTGGAGGTCGGGGAGTGGGGAGATGGTGGAGGTCGGGGGGTGGAGATGGTGGAGGTCGGGGGGGGGAGATGGTGGAGGTCGGGGGGTGGGGAGATGGTGGAGGTCGGGGGGTGGGGAGATGGTGGAGGTCGGGGGGTGGGGAGATGGTGGAGGTCGGGGGGGGGAGATGGTGGAGGTCGGGGGGGGAGGAGATGGTGGAGGTCGGGCCAAGGCGGCAGTGCACAGCCTTTTTAATATACCGTAATAAACTTTATTAACCTTTTGGAACATAGGAACAGGAGTAGGCCATTCAGCCCCTTGTGTCTGCTCCACCATTTGATAAGTTCATGGCTGATCTGTGATCTAACTCCATATACCTGCCTTTGGCCCATATCCCTTAATACCTTTGGTAGCCAAAAAGCTTATCTATCTCAGATTTAAATTTAGCAATTGAGCTAGTATCAATTGCCGTTTGCGGAAGAGAGTTCCAAACTTCTACCACCCTTTGTGTGTAGAAATGTTTTCTAATCTCACTCCTGAAAGGTCTGGCTCTAATTTTTAGACTGTGCCCCCTACTCCTAAAATCCCCAACCAGTGGAAATAGTTTCTCTCTATCCACCCTATCTGTTCCCCTTAATATCTTATAAACTTCGATCTGATCACCCCTTAACCTTCGAAACTCTAGAGAATACAACCCCAATTTGTGTAATCTCTCCTCGTAACTTAACCCTTGAAGTCCGGGTATCATTCTAGTAAACCTACGCTGCACTCCCTCCAAGGCCAATATGTCCTTCCGAAGGTGCGGTGCCCAGAACTGCTCACAATACTCCAGGTGCGGTCTAACCAAGGTTTTGTGTTGCTGCAGCATAACTTCTGCTCCCTTGTACTCCCTTGGAGGGAGAAACCATTTGCAGTTTCAGCTAATGTTTAGTTTCAATGGTAAAATGTAAGTTTTACAGTTTTCAAGATGGAAGATGATTGCTCTAGTATTATATTAAATACAACCATTTCAAATATATATTGATAATTATAATGGCCCCATCCGTAAAACCATCTGAGAGAAAACTGTAAGCTTAATTCAAATTTGTAAGAGGTCTTTTCAGTTATTCAATATGCTAGGACTTCAAGGGCAAAATCTGAAAATGGATAAGAAATTGGCTGAAAACAAAAAGAAAGACTTGCATTTATATCAAAAGCAAAATACTGCGGTTGCCAGAAATCTGAAATACAAACAGAAAATGCTGGAGAAGCTCAGCAAGTGAGGCAGCATCTGTGGAGAAAGAAACAGAGTTAATGTTTCAGGTCGAAGACCTTTCATCAGAACTAGTAGCTGTTAAAAGAGTTAAAGTTTTTGAATAAGTACAGAGCCAAGGAAAGGGGGGGAGGGAGTTAATAACTCAGATCATAACTACTGCTCCCATTTTTTCGGTCAGCTAGTGTTGCTAATGGTTCTGCTGCTGCCATTTACAGCGACTCCTGATCAATCTTTGGTTTCCTAACCTGTCCCATTACCACCCTCCTTGCCTTGCACCATCATCCCTTTTGTCATTTAATCACTCGTGCCCACTACCCTATCATAGACCTTCCCTTTTGTTCTTTCCTCCCTCCCCCCCTTTCCCTGGCTCTGTACTTGCTCAAAAACTTTAACTCTTAACATCTTCCAGTTCTGACGAAAAGTCTTCGGCCTGATGGTAGGACTAAGGTATGAGGAGAGATTGGATCGACTAGGCCTATATTCACTAGAGTTTAGAAGAATGAGAGGTGATCTCATCGAAACATATAAAATTCTAACAGGACTAGACAGACTAGATGCAGGGAGGATGTTCCCGATGGCTGGGGAGTCCAGAGCCAGGGGTCACAGTCTCAGGATACGGGGTATGCCATTTAGAAACGAGATGAGGCGAAATTTCTTCACTCAGAGGGTGGTGAACCTGTGGAATTCTCTACCACAGAAGGCAGTGGAGGCCAAGTCATTAGATGTATTCAAGAAGGAGATAGATATATTTCTTAATGCCAAAGGGATCAAAGATATGGGGAAAAAGCAGGAACAGGGTACTGAGTTAGACAATCAGCCATGATCACTTTGAATGGTGGAGCAGGCCTGAAGGGCCGAATGGCCTACTCTTGCTCCTATTTTCTATGTTTCTATGAAATGTTAACTCTTTCTTTCTCCGCAGATGCTGCCTTCTTGCTGAGCATCTCCATTCTTGCATTTATATAGCGCCTTTCACAACCTCAGTACATCCCAAAGCACTTTACAGCCAATAAAGTATTTTTGAAGTGTAGCCACTGTTGTAATGTAGGAAACACAGTAGCCAGTTGCGCACAGCAAGGTCCCACAAACAGCAACGTGATCATGATCAGATAATCTGTTTTAGTGATGTTGGTTGAGGGATAAATATTGGCCAGGACACCAGGAAGAACTTCCCTGCTCTTCGAAGTAGTGCCATGGAATCTTTTACGTCCACCTGAGAGTCCAGATAGGGCCTTGGTTTAACATCTCATGCGAAAGACGGCACCCCTGACAGTGAAGCACTCCCTCAGTACTGCACTGGAGTGTCAACTTAGGTTTCTGCTCAAGTTTCTGGAGTGGGATTTGAAGCCACAACCTTCTGACTCAGAGTCGAGACTAAGTCATTTGCACACAAGGCTATGGGTTGTGCTGGAATGGTTCGGCTCTCCTTTGGTGCTGCCTGATTAATCTGGCTTCCTTTACAGACTTCTGCTGCTCCTCTTTCTCTAGCATATATAATCATGTAAAGTGGGATTCCCAAGGGGAATGCAGAATGTAGGGGCGGGCTTCCTGAGCATAACGGTGTAGATCTTTTTCCAATACTTGCAGTCAATCCCAAGATTTGGTAATCTCAGTTGAGCAGTGTCCTTTTAAGCAAGTACTTCTGCCTCGATGTCTCGGTCCTGGCAAATGGCACCTTTTATACAATGGTGCACATTCTCAAGGGCAGAAAGGAAGAAGTAACAGAACTGAGGACTGGTGATGTCCTATATAGAATTGAGGTCTTAATTCTATCATTGCATGTGGCTGCCACTGGGATGATAGGTGCTTCTTCAGCTCGCCCTGAAACTCCACAGAATTTATCCTGGAGAACTTCTGAGGTAGAACCCCAGCGTATGTCGGCCTGTCAGAAATTTCTTGGTGTAATTGCTACCTCACATCCTCCTTCAACCCAGCAATTTCAGGGTCCTGGTGTTTAACATGTTCCAGATGAGAAAAGAGGTGGCAAATGAAGCTCATTTAGAAAAATGTGAAGTAAGACTTTTTGGAAGTAAGAATAGGGGAAAGAAATATATCCCAAATGGAGCAGATGGCCATTGCTGTGCAGATACACAGGTTGTCAGTGCAGGTAAATAAGCCATTAAACAGGACAAACACAATCTTGGTTTTGTATCTAGAGACATAGAACACAAGAGCAAGGAAGTAATGTTGAATTTGTACAAGGCTTCAGTTGGTATATACTGGGAAGTTTTTGGGCACCCTATTAAAGGAAGGATATAAAAACAAGAAGAAAAATGCACTGGGGTGTTACATGGGGGAGTTCTGAAGCAGAGTTCCATCAGAAACTGCAACTTTCATTTCTCTCTACAGATGCTAACTCACCTGCTGTGTATTTCTAGAATGTTCTGCTTTTGATTTTAGCCAAATATGTGTTTGATTTATAGCTTTAAAAAAAATGAATAGAGAATTATTTTAATCTGTTTACTTTTCAGGTCACTTTTGTTAACGTGTCTAGTTCAAACAAGAGTCTATCTGAAGCCTTCAAAGAGATTTAAGTGGGAACTTTAACTCCCAGGCAGACAGCGGGAGCAAGGCGCAGGGTTTCCCGCTCGAGAGTTTCTGTGGCAGGACAGGTCAATTTTAATGGCTGGGCGGAGGGAATTAAAATCCCTCCTATAGTCAGGCCAGATAAATTTATTTAGAAAGTGAGAACAAGCAAGGAAATGTTACATAAGAATATTACTTTTATCATAATTTAGTGCAACAGTTGCCAACCACTTATTTTCTATTACTCGAGAAGTTAGCTAATCTTAACATATATTTTGACAGTAGTTATTATGTTACTGTCACGGTACACTTATTCTATTACTGTTTAATACATTTTATTGGCAATTATGACCCAAGTCAAAGTCTAGTATGGTATTATTTTGCCATCTTCCGGCAGCAAGGATGATCACATGAGATCATGTGATAAAACCAAAAACTGAAATAAACTGCAAAAGGTTCTTTCTTCGTTCCCTGGGCACACTACAAGTTTACCTAGATTTTTAGGCAACTGAAAATTCTCCCTCTGAGCCATAGAGAACTAGGGTTCACCTATGAGTGTAGACTGAAACAATAAAATACAATCTGTAACATTTGTATTAAGTTCTTCTTAATCTTGCCAATATAGGTCAAACTGCTGTAAGAAGAGGGCAGTCATATAACACTGATGAATCAAGGAACAAAGAGAGAGATTTGTCTCAGAATATAAGAAAAGTTAAGGGGCAAGAAAAAGGCATTTGGCTCATCAAAGCTCACCCCTCCAATTCCCTAACTCTTCCATTCCAGTGTCCAACTGTATTTTGAACAATTCTACTGTTTTTTTTGCCTTTACTACATTGACTGGTAGAATATTCTAAACATTTATCACACTTTGGGTACATAAGAACATAAGAAATAGGAGCAAAAGTAAGCCTTATGGCCCCTTGAAACTGCTCCGCCATTCAATAAGATCATGGCTGATCTTCGACCTCAACTCCACTTTCTCGCCCGATCCCCATATCCCTTGATTCCCTTAGAGTCCAAAAATCTATTGATCTCAGCCTTGAATATACTCAACAACTGAGCATCCACAGCCCTCTGGGGTAGAGAATTCCAAAGATTCACAACCCTCTGAGTGAAGATATTTCTCCTCATCTCAGTCCTAAATGGCCGACCCCTTATCCTGAGATTATGCCCCCTAGTTCTCGACTCTCCAGCCAGGAGAAATAGCCTCTCAACATCTACCCTGTCAAGCCCTCTCAGAATCTTATATGTTTCAATGAGATCACCTCTCATTCTTCAAAACTCTAGACAGTATAGGCCCATTCTACTCAATCGCTCCTCAAAGGACAACCCTCTGATCCCAGGAATCAATCTTGTGAACCTTCTTTGCACCACCTCTAAAGCAAGTATATCCGTCCTTAGGTGAGGAGACCAAATCAATATACAATACTCCGGGTGAGGTCTCACCAAAGCCCTGCACAATTGCAGCAAGACTTCCTTACTTTCGTGCACCAACCCCCTTGCAATAAAGGCCAACATGCCATTTGCCTTCATAATTGCTTGCTGTACCTGCATGTTAACTTTTTGTGTTTTGTGTACAAGGACACCTAAATCCCTCTGAACACCAACATTTAATAGTTTCTCACCATCTAAAAAATATTCTGTTTTTCTATTTTTCGTACCAAAGTGAATAACCTCACATTTCCCCACATTACATTCCATCTGCCACCTTCTTGCCCACTCCCTTAACCTGTCTATATCACTTTGCAGACTCTTTAGGC